>NC_141684.1:57975000-58042500 GCF_028749965.1 Puma concolor | reverse complement strand
TTGTTATACTTCTTGCATTGATTGATTTAAATAAAACACAAATATGGCGCTACTCTTGGCTAAGTGTTGATGGTTACAGGGAACAGATGACAAGAACAGTCTACTCCGTGAATACATCATCTTTTGTTTGTTGTCAAACAGGGGCGATCCAAACACAGTGCGTGCGTGCGTGCATGCGTGTGTGTGTGTGTATGTGTGTGTTTTGTTGTCGTTGTTTTTCTGTACAAAACAGAGTAGACACATTCTCCCTTAGCATCAGTTGGAAGTCTTCTACTTAACTCAGTTGTTATTTTACATGACCTTTCCCAGCTAGAAATGGTTTTATTCCCAATGGGTGGGGCACAAATAAAAATGTTCATTAAATGGCAAATATACTTTTATCTTTGCTGGAAAAAAAAAAACTATGCAGATGTAATGAATATGTACAACTGGTGAACCCCCTTTATTACACAACTTGTCTCTGCTTTTTCTAAATTCTAATTACTGGTTAATTTATTTTGTGAGTCTGTTTACTGGATTGGCTTGATCGTCTTGGTTCTTGTACAAACGTAACAGATTCATTTCTATGATGAATAACTTGGTAACTTATTAAAAACTTCTTTTGTCTAGAGGATATTAAAATTCAGAAAATATTGCAAGCCATTAGTCATTGTAACCAGCTCTAAATATGATTACAAAATCCATTTTGCAAGTGTTATCTATTGATTTATACTAGAAATCAGTGATAACTATACTATCAGGAGTCAACCAGCGATTATAATACCTATGGCTTTTCTAATACTATTTCAAACTATAAACACACAGCAAAAAGGGCAGGTTGTGGCTCTTTAGAGCAGGTGCAGGAATTGTTTATTTGGTTTGGACTGGCACTATTCGTTTGGGTCGTTTCTTGAGGTCCAAATTCTAGATTGGTGTACTGAGCGTAAAAGCCTAAAGATGTAGAGTGAGAGTTTGTAACATTGTCCCTGTGATATCAGCGCTCTGTGGATCAACAAGGAAAGCGTTAGATTTGGGTTACAGAGTTTGAGGGGAGTGCAAACCCTAATGTAAGATACAAGCTTCTAAGTTGATGGCATTGAGAATATGATACAAAGGATTCATTGTATTATAATCCATACGTTTTGCTCTTCCATTGTCAACTTTTTTTCTGTTGATATCTGACCTATTAAAACTTTTAGAATACCTAGGAGAAAAAAGCAAACATTAAGTTTGTATAAATAATAGATCTCTCGACCCTGGGAGCTATATAGAATATTCATGAACTGTGTTTATATTCACACCGCTCCTCTAACACTTTAAATTAACATGTTGTGAATAGAAGATATAAACGTACAGATTTTTCTATTTTATTAATCTCATGTGGGGAGCTAAAGAGAGGTAGAGTGTTACTGTTTATTTTCTCAGGAAAGGTTGTTTAATCTAATTGTTTGATGGTTATTTAAACGTGCGTGTATATGTGTGTATTAAGTTTATCTATTCACTCCGTGAGTATGAGTTGATCACCCTCACTATCTGCAGAGCAATTTGCTAAGTGTCAGAGTTACTCTTGAAGTTCCTTTTCAGGGAGAGTTGGATATTGCCTTTGAATGTATAACAACCAAATGAGATAAAAGCTTGTTTATAAAGAGGGCTTTAAAGCAGAGAGAGCTTTAGATCCTAGAACCAAAGGATGTGTGTACTCTTCCCTTAAAAATGTTGTAAAATCATATAGAAATTTACTTTTCCCCCCACTGTTCTTTATTTATCTCTTAAATACTCAAGTGTCTTTGTAGTGTAGTGTCTAAAAATGGTAAGCCAACAAACAAAAACACACTTGGAACAAAGTTAACTTGAATTAAGAGAAGATTGAGGAGATAAATATTTGAGCTGTTGAAACTTGGTGTTGGACAATCCAACTATATTATTTTGCATTATCCTTCAAGGAGCATTCATTATCCCTAGTAGTAACTAGATAAGTACTCCAGAATAGGAATGTGTTGAGGTTGCCTTCTCTAAACTGATTTATAGAAACTGTATGAGTCAGATATAGAGGATTTTCAAGTGTAGTGATGAGAATATTAGCAAGCTTGGTCGGCTTGTGTCGGCAAAATGAAATTGCTTCATAAGTAACATTAATTGCTTTTAAATGAGAACCTAACAAATTGGCCTGGGCCTGGGAAAAAAAAAAATGATGGTCTGTAATAGGCTAAAATATTAAAATTAGAGTTAAAATAGTTTCTGAGTTAATGACTAGACAATAATCTCCTATATAAAATTCATTTTCATTAGGAGTTTAATTTACATCATTTTGCATCGTGAATTATTCAGACTTTAAGGGAAAGTGACAAGTAGCAGTTATAAGACAAATACAGAGCTGTGAGAAAACAGCTTTTCTCGTTATTGACAACATATTGATTCATAACACTCTAAATGCTGTTATGTGTCAGTTCGATTTGAATAGACCACTTTACCTCCTGCATTGTCAACCTGGAGCAGTATTACTAAAAGAAGTGTGTGTCCTTATTTCAGTTTAAGGAGGTTAAAGGTTAAAGGTTGAGGGTGAGCTTGAAAGCATCATCTGCCTAGCTGCTTAACTTTAAACTGATCAATTTAATGAAAATCTGTTTTACAGATGTTGTTTTAATGTATTTGGCAGGATTTAGGCAGCTTTAACATTAGACGTATGCTAGTAAAAATTATTTCTTTATTTGACCAGAACAACACCTTTCCTTTTATGTTTAAGGTAGAAGGCTTGCGGGTTATGGTATTTTGGCAAGGAACCCAGAGGCAGAATGTGTTGATGATCTTTCCATCTGGACTCAAAAAAAGAATACCTTTATGTCTATTGCTAACGATGACTGCAAAAACAAACAAAGCTGTATTCATTTTTTGGCAGTATTATTTTCCTTAGAATTTTTTTTAAAAAGGAATTTTGTTATTGTTAAGGAACCCTTACTCTTTTCTTCAAGCAGAATTCTCTGAAGCGCTAAGTTAAGCACTATTAAATTTTGATTTTTTTCCTCCAGAAATTTTAACGATGAAGCAAACTTGGTCTAGGAAATTAAAACAATAAAATGAAACTACATATTGCCCTTAATCTTCTCTTTCAATGTATAAAAGTACTTTTAAAGTGAGGTTAGTAAATGCTAAGTGAGAGATAGCCACAATCAGGGTTGTAAGGTAAAGTGTGCCTGTGTGTGTATTTTCATCTACATCTAGATTGAGATATAATGCAAAAGCAGTGTTTCTTAGCCAACCACCTTATTGTGTTTGATTATATTCTTCTAATCCCACACCTTTGCATCCTCTACAGATTTCTGTCAATTGATAATCGCATAATATGTCCTCAATAATATTTGTAGGATGAATACATGAATCCACTGACCTATGTATTAAAAACAAAAACAAAAACAAAAACAAAAACCTTTACTTCCAACCCTCCTTTTTAAAAAATGCATTGCAATCGGTCTACCCCTTAAATGATCCCAAACTTTTCCTAAAGAGTAGAGTAAAAAGATATAATGAAAGCCACTTAGCACTACCCGTTCAAACGGAAGAAGAACAAATATGACTTTGGCCATATTTCAGTTTTACAGTTAGTTTACCTTGGGCTCAGAACGGACAAGACTTTTCCAGGCAGCTGATTGGTCTGCCCCCATCCTATGCAGGGCTTGAAAATCCTCTTGCCACACCTGTAATTCAGCTGCTCTTATAATATTATATGTATTTTTAAGTGAGGTGTTCACAGCTTTGCTGGTTCAAAGTCAAAAGCTTAATTATACCAGCCTTTTTTCTTCCTGCATCTGCTAGTAGTGAAGCAGAATAGTCTGTCTGAATTCCATAATGCTGTTTTCATATTTGGATTTCAAATTGGCTGAGAGCAGTGAATGAATCTCTTGTCTCCATGGTGAGCAAAGGAACACACGTGGGATTTAGTCCTAGGTAACTTTTAGTGTAACATTCCCCCAAGGAACATTTTTGGAGTTTTCTCATTAGCCATGTTATGGATGAAAGCATCCGGGTTAAGAACTAAAATCAAGGTGTGGGGGAGGGTCACAGAAGAGAATGCAAGGAGCCACGTTGGGGAAAGTATGTGGCAAGGAAATAAAAAATGGAATAATTAGCTTCACCTACCATTTTGCTTCTTTTTTTTTTTTTTTTTTTTTTACTAGTAGGAAATAATAACCTGATCAGTTTGGAATTAACAAAGAATCACAAGCATTTTCATTTCAATAAGCCTGAGTCCAACTTTGCAATTTAAAATCAAATATACCAGATATGTACCGTTTCAATTATTGAACTGTCATTGTCCCGGTGTGATGGTAAAGGAGGTCAGGAGATTGTGTGGTGCACATTTGCATAAAAGTCATTGTGCAGAAGGAAATTGGAATATGTGTGTGTATCTACGAAACCCAAACAGGTTTCTCTTAATCTTATTCTAGTCATTTGTTTAGATGAAAAAAGCTGTTTTCAGAGATAAACAAAAGTTATTCTTTTCTGCTGCTAAACATTAACCTGAATATGGAAATTTTTACACTTTTTGTATTAGTTTCAGATTTATGTTTCTTTTGAGGTTGAAATGCAGTGTGAAATTTAATTCCAGTTGTAGGATTTCTCTTTAAAAAAGTAATCACAACTCAAATTATTCTATTGTATTCTCATATAAAAAGACATGCTTGCATAATGCTTATAACTAATAAATACGCAGATCAAATGGAGAGGAGCTGGTTAGCTAATAGCAACTAATAAATCACTGGTGTTTTCAGATCGCGATGTAATTGGCCAGCCCTATCTGCTGTGTCTACTTCTGTTTTTAAGCCTGACATTTGCTGAAGCACAGCCATGTGTTATAACATGACTACTCCAGAGCAAATATGGGCTTGCTCCCTGCTTTCATATGGCAAGTAATATGTTACACTGTGAGCCGAGCCCCCTCTTTGTATTCCTCTAGAAAAAAGAATGACCCCAAATCTATCTATCCGAGTGTAAAATATGGATGTGAGTGCACATCCACCCCTAAAAGGATTACTGTAGACCAGGCATTAGCAACCTACTACATCCATGTCAGAACAGATGAAATGATTTCTAGTGTCTGAAATTGTTAACAAACCCAGACAAAACTTAAAGGCGGCCGAGGGCGCAAAGGAACCCTCCTACTTTATTTTTGACGTGTCTTTCCTTAACCAGTGCTACCATCTCCCTACACATCAGGCACTCGCTCTTAATGCTCCTCTCTGTTTCTTTGAAACCCTTCCTGTTTTATCCCACCTAGATCTTCTCTTCATGGAAATGCTCCAGGTTGCAAGATTACCCATCTAATTCCCCAAAGAAAACTAGCATTCCCTTAATTAAGGGGAAAAGGAGCCTTTTCGTAAAAGCAGAATAGCGCATCCAAAGGTGTAAATGACCTTCTAGTCTTTCCCAGGGTGCATTTTGTCTTAAAAGAACTGCTTAATCTGGATGAATTTCGAGCATGTGAGGGGGTGTAGTGACCTTGTCGGGGATGGGGCTTAGGTAGGGCTGTGCCCGACCCTAGGACCTTTCCTCACTCATCTCCTTTTGAACACCGCACCCCCCCCCCCCCCCGCCCACACACACACATCGTAGTGCTTCTCGTCTCAGAAACACAGTAAAAAACTTGAGGCTACCATTCACTTCGTTTCAGGACCATGTCAACTCATACTTCATGATTTATGTTACAGCTTTTGCGTAACTTGTGTCCATTCTGTCTCATGTAAAGTGTAGGTATGGTTTAACCAAAAGTAGTGAATCGCTTATGTGTCACCCACCCTGAGGTCATGTAGGTAATGCAGACGAAGGTGTTACCTCATAATTAATGTGCTCTCCCGGCGTGCTTCTTTGGCTTCCATTTAATAGTCCCTGTCAATGGAGCTTGTTTAAAATTGCTGAAATGTTCGAATGGGTGCTGGGATGCCACGCAGTAATGCAGCCAGAGTCATATGTTAAGCAGGCCTCGCGCTGCTGAAAGGGTCTTGGCCCGGGGTGGAGTGAGGAGGAGCTGGCATGTGCATAATGACCGTGGTTCTGCTTCCAGAACATCTGGCCTGCCTGAGTTCTACTGGAAATGCTTTACCGAGTTTGCTTTGAGTCTGAGCCTATGCTCAGGCTGAGTTCAATTAGACGTGGAGATTTGTTCATTATTCAGATAATTCAAGCCTTAAAAGGCACTTTTCCCAAATTATCAGTGTATTTCAGGAGAGCTTACGATGATATGATTTATTCGAAAGAGGAACAGCGATGGAGGAACAGCCCCCTATAGCCCTTGAGGAAACATCATCACAGATCCCATAACCTCAGAGCAGTACAGTGCTTGGTACAGACACAAGGGCTAAAGTTCTCTTTGCAGGATGTCTCAGGATATCCTGAATGATATCCCCAGTTTTTCTTCTAATAAATACAGAAACATTGATTGAGCACCTACTATGTGCCAGCTTTTAAAATGTCTCTTGTTTATGGAGACCCATTAACGTGGTAGGATGTAAGCCATCTGCTCTGAGGTGATGCTTCTGAACTCAATCTGTTCTCCAGTGTGGCAGGGATATTAATAAAATTAAGGGCTGAACCCCATACACTAGCCATCGAAAGCTTCCAGGAATTTTTTCAACAATGGTTGGTCAAAGGACTGAGTGTGACTGCTCTCTTAACTTAGGTCATCAGTCGTTGTAGAGCAATGTCACTTGATTATCTTGACTTCCTCTTATTGCTCTCTTACATTGGAAGACTTTATTGATCAGTTTCAGGCAAGGGTTATAGTGGGAATTTTAGGGCAGTATAGAGCTTTTCTGTTAGTTGAGACATTTATGTTCTTCATGCGTAAGGATGCTGGATGCATTACCTGGAAAAATGAAAAAGAAAACCACTTAAAGGATGCAAAATGTCAGATTACAACTTCAGTCAACCTTCTTATAGGATCAGGGTGATGATTTAGTTTGATTCTTGAAGAACTTTGTAAGTCCAGTTTATAATACTGTCAGAGTTCTGCTTAAAGATGAATTATTACAAAGACCAGCTTGTTATGATCATAGATAATAGCAATTGTGTGTGGCAACATTTTATTTCACTCAGTTTCATAATCTTATATTAATATTCTAGTTCTCTTATCTTTAAGGAGAAGTACTTTTGTAGCCTTGAATACATTACTTACATATATTATATTGAGAATGTACACATAAATATAAAAGTATCTTGAGACCATACTCTTAATACTTCATTGATTCAGATCTTCCCAAAGCCTTTCTTTCACTGGAAATGTCATAGAATATGCATCTCTCTTTTCTTGTTGCTTACGGGATAAATGTCAAGGTTATATTTTCCCATTAGGCAATTTTTAAAGAGCAATGTACAGGAAGGTTAAGGTTGAAGAATTCTTTGTCTCTGGTTATCTGCTGATAAAATTAGTGAAATGCAGAGCTGAAGGTGGAAAGAAATGAGCTATTGGTAGGTTCAACTGTATCACTTAACTCAAATTTGGGAGGGAAGCTTTTAAGGTTTTAAAATATTGATTTTTTTGAGTCCATGATGATGTGTCCTGTGCCAAGAGGAGCCTTGTTTATAAATGGAGTTGGCAAATGACTATCTGTATGTGATTTATGAGATATTGGGAAGAAATCTTACCAAAGATATCCCTTCTTTGGATGCCAGATATTCTGTCAACAGTAAAACCAAATTGATAATTGACTTATCCATTTATCCATTTAAAAAGAGGACATAAGTTGACAATAGTCATAGTAAGTTAGACTTTTTATGTGCATTTTCTCATTTACTCTTCCTAACAGTTATATGTTACTATTCCCATTTTGACATATGGGAACCTGTTATTCAGAACAAAATGCCCTGCTCAAGTCTTCCCCGATGGTAAGAACCTGTGCTGGAGTTCCAGCCCACGTTATGAGGCTTTGCTAATAAGAAAACTTTCTGTTGCACTTGAGGATAGGAGGAGCAGAAAATGGGAGAGGAAACGGAAGGCCTAAGTGCCAGAGGCAAACTTGCCAATTTTGTCTAGGGCTTAATCATTTTGGAGCACACTTTTATTCTTTCAAGTTAGCAGATTCCCTTAAAGATATAGCAGATGCAACGTAATGTAAGAGCTGGCCAGTATGGATGCGGCCAACTAGAGCGATGGACTTAACACCTGTTGGGTCATCTACAAGCTGGAAGGGGAAACCACTGGTCACAATTGTTACCTGAATATCTCCTGTCACAATGAATTCTTTCACATTAAAAAAAAAAAAAACAAACTTCCTTTTACTGGCATTTTTGGGTGTTGGTATATTAAATAGAAAGAACTAATAGAGTATCACTTCTAGTGCCTGAGCTCTCAGTGCTTAAGCACCTTTGGAAGCTGCATGAACTCATTCAGGTCACCAGGGTACTTCAGCAGTAATGTACTAAATGGTACCCCTCTGACCTGAAAGAGGGAATGTGTCTCCCTAAGCATTTAACTTCCTAAACAGGAACAACTAAAGCACCGTCTACCCTCTGCCCAGAACTCAATTACCTTTTCCTGACAACCTTATAACTGCTGGAGGAAGTGCTGTTCATTTGCTCCTTATTAGAATCTTAAAATATAATCTTGTGTTGAATTATTATTATTATTTTTTTTACTTTTATCTTTCACTTCTTACTTTGATCCATTTTAGTGACAGGATTCCAGAAATTTTCTCTCCACCATATGTTCCTAATGCACTTCCTTCCTCTCTCTCCTTGAAATTTTGTTAATGATTCCAATGCAAAGCCCCAAATCTTGTTAGAGCTATTTGCACTGACTTAACTTAGAGGTACTGGGGGAAATCTGCCTTCCTAAATCTGGCTACCTCTTCCTACAAAAAAGTGTCGGTAGTCAACATTGCTGCAGTTGACCACATTCGCTAATGAAATGTTCTTTTATTGAAAAGAATAGTCTTACTTTTGAATTTTTTTTTTTTCAACGTTTATTTTTGGGACAGAGAGAGACAGAGCATGAATGGGGGAGGGGCAGAGAGAGAGGGAGACACAGAATCGGAAACAGGCTCCAGGCTCTGAGCCATCAGCCCAGAGCCTGACGCGGGGCTCGAACTCACAGACCGCGAGATCGTGACTTGGCTGAAGTCGGACGCTTAACCGACTGCGCCACCCAGGCGCCCCTTTCTTTTTTTTTTTTTTAAATTTTTTTTTTTTCAACGTTCATTTATTTTTGGGACAGAGAGAGACAGAGCATGAATGGGGGAGGGGCAGAGAGAGAGGGAGACACAGAATCAGAATCGGTAACAGGCTCCAGGCTCTGAGCCATCAGCCCAGAGCCTGACGGAAAAGAATAGTCTTACTTTTGAAATGACAGAATTGTTAGCAATACAGAAGCTCCCAATACCTATAACTGGTCTGCGTACAGCATGAACGGACAGTCTGATAATTACAATGTGTAGTACCTTTCAAAGGCTTTAAATATTTCTAACTATGCATTTGGCAAGTCTAAAAATAACACTAGCATATATCCTTAGGGCCTAAAATCATTCCCTGTTCAATTGTAAGAAATCAGGTAGCAAGTCTGATTGCCATCACCTCTGAGAGAGAGTCAGTTTACAAGGCATCTCCTTTAAATGCAACATATATTAGCATTTACCACTGAGTAACTAAGGAAGTGACATCATACATGGGGGAGGGGGAGGATGATTCTTAATTTTCACACCAAATAAATAAAATTGTTTTTAAAAATAAGATCAGCATGCTAAAATATGAATGATGCAACATCAGGATATACCTTTTAGGATTTGATTTGTTTGGTGAGTTTATATTATACAGTGTTTTAGAAGGGAGATAACTGTCTCCTACTTACTATATGATATTATTGTGGGAGAAGGGGAGAGAGAGCGGGAGAGAGAGAATCCCAAGCAGGCTCTGCACTGTCAGCACAGAGCTTGATGTGGGGCTCAGTCTCATGAACTGTGAGATCATGACCTGAGCCAGAATCAAGCATCAGACACTTAATCAGCTGAGCCACCCAGGCACCCCAATTATCACAACTTTTTAAAGAGAAGCTCCTCAGTGTCCTTTGAGAAATAATTTGGCTAAAAGTAAGTTCTGGGTTATTATCACTTCTTGTTTATTACAATTAAGTCATTAAAAAAGCACATTTGGATGGAACAATTGTACCAAGTTTTTCCATGATGAGTATTCCCCGAGAAGAATAACCAAACAATCAAAGTCGTAACTAAGTTCCTTAAAAAATAGACCTAAGGGGAACTCATAAATAACTTTTTTTTTTCAGAGAAAAGCAGTCTATGGCTCTCATAATTCCTTAAATATTAGAAAAAATAAGATGGGCTTTATGAAAAATTATTCAGTTTTTGGAGTGCTGATTCCTAACACAGAGGATAGAATGACTGTCTTTAAGTCATCAGTGCAAAAATGTCTTCCTAATTGCTTAATTTTGTCAATTTAAATGTACATTTTCAGATAGACCTTCAGATATAATATTTACTTACAAGTTTTTGTAGCATATATGAGATCATTCTATTCCTTCTTATAGTCCTTCTTATAGAACTGTGGCTGCAGTGAAATTGGTACATATAGCACTTTTCCAAATAGTGAACAATTTAATTCTTTATCAATGGGTGTAGAAAAATGTACGTGTATTCAGTTCTCATATGTTGAATTATTGAAAAGTCAAGATGTCAGTACTTCAATAATGTTTTCAGTACATATCCAAGGACACCTACTTATACTTATTTTGCTCAAACCCTGGAAAAAACGGCATGCATGCATTTATGGATGTGTGTGTGTGTGTGTGTGTGTGTGTGTGTGTGTGTCTGTGTGTGTGTGTCTGTGTGTGTGTGTGTGTAAGAGAGAGAGGAGAAGAATACAGTATATGAAGACTTACTTTTACAAAACTGATGATCATGAGTTAATCATTAATAGCCACTTATTCTGTTTTTTAGTAAATGGCAAAAATCTCTTCCTGCACATTGCAAGTGTTCTCAGTCTCTAGAGATAATAAACTTTGATGCTGTTGTGCAAGACTCATCAGCAAGCACTGAAATCAGTTCTGTATGTACACATGGCTAATCAAAGGTTCAGGGATCAGGATATGACTTGGTAAAAGTAATAGGTTCTCCAAAAAGTAAATGGCCTCACTAATTGTGGGAGCACATTAAGCCTTTTTCCCCCCTTACAAAAGGCCCTCGTCCCCCATTGGAGTAGATACATTTTCACAAAGCTTTGAGTGCTAAGTGTTTTAAAAAAGTGTCTTTAAAAGCAAAGATGTTTTCAAATTAATGCCTACCTAATCAGTGCTCTATTCTTGTGTTTATCTTAAAGTCACAATAGATACCATAAGACATTTAGACTCAGAATGATCCTTGAAATTCAGGGAATTGGGTAACCAGAACAAGTATCTTCAAATATCTTAAGCTGATCAACTGTGGGAAATTGATGGAATAAGACAACAATCTTATTAAGCATGAAATGATATAGGAAAATGTGACTAAAAGTTTCAAGAAATCAGTTCTAAATTAGAAATGGAAGGAACTAAAGTTATATGCTACAAAATCTACCATGTGAACAATGCAATGAATGTTGAGACCACTGTCTTTTGCTTTGCCTTTTTTTAAAAAAAATTGCATATATATTGATACAAAATTGGTATATAATTTATATTTATTGAATGTAATTTGTATATAATTCATATTCCATGCTCTTAAACCATTTAAATTATACAATGAAATGTTTTATTTTTTAAAATAATCTCTATGCACTATGTGGGGCTTGGACTCAATCCCAAGATCAAGAGTCTCATGCTCCACTAGGTGAGCCAGCCAGGGGTCTCACAATGAAATATTTTCCTAGGATATTCAAAGAAGTATGCACCCATCACCATCATCAATTTTAGAACATTTTCAACACTCCAGAAAGAAATCCTGTCCCATTTAGTCCACTCCCACTAATCCCAAACCCCCTTTCCTGGCACTAAGCAACCATTAATTGCTTTCGGTCTATATAGATTTGCCTAATCTGGATATTTCATGTAAAGGGAATCATGCTATATGTGACACTTTATGACTTATTTCTTTCACGAAACATAATATTTTCAAAATTCACCCGTCTCGTAGTATGTATGGATCTATATTCATACCTTTCTACTATGGGATTTCCATTGTATGGATAAACTGCGTTTTATTTATCCTTTCATCAACTGATGGGCATTTGAGTTGTTTCCACTTTTTGGTTATTATGAATAATGAATAATGATGCTGTGAACATTTGTGTACAAGTATTTATGTGGACATGTGTTCTCATTTCTTTTGGATGTATACTTAAATGTGGCATTGTTGGTTTACTAGGCCGTCTTTACTGCCAGTCAGTACTTTTTTTTGTTTAATGTTTATTTATTTTTGAGAGAGATGGAGCAGGGGAGGGACAGAGAGACAGGGAGATGGGATCTGAAGCCAGCTCTGTGCTGACAATAAAGAGCCCCATGTGGGGCTTGAACTCATGAACCCTGAGATCAAGACCTGAGCCGAAGTCAGATGCTTAACCAACTGAGCCACCCAGGCACCCCACTGCCAGTCAGTTCTTATTTTGTATCTGGTCAGCACCTTCTTTATCCTTTAAAGAATATTACGATGTTTTTGTTTTTGTTTTTGTTTTTTTCCAATCACCCAAACTTATTCATCTTCTGCTTTGGCCAACAAATTCAGTGCGAAAATTAACCCTAACATTTACTGAGCACTTATTAGGTGGCAGAAAGTCTTCTAAGTTAAAAAAGAATAACTCATTAAATCAAACAGCAACCCTATTAGGTAGGCACTATTATTATGCCGATTTTGAAGATGAGGAACTAAAGCAATGAAAGCTTAATTAATCTAACGCGATGTAGCTGGTGAGAGTGACAATGGAGTCTGAGGATTTGAACCAAGATTGCCTGGCTCCAGCACCCATGGTCTTAAACAGGACACCGTGTCACAGGGAAGATCTTACATGGAGAAGGATACCTGGAAAGGAAGGCCTTGTTGGGGGCAGAAGGGATGGAAATAAGAGTGTAACCATAATTATTGATCTTCAAAAAGAATATGAATCCCCTGAGAGAGAAAAAGAGGTAATTGTGAGATAGATAGAGATGGAGAGACTTTGAGAAGTGTAGTGATGGAGAGCAAATTAGAAAAATCACTGATAACAGTATATAGTTCTTTTTTATGTCAGAATGTAAACTATTTGGTTCATACAATGTTCTCTGAAAAATATCTAGAACTGAGCTCTCCATGTTTGTAGGAATGAAAAATTGGTCTACTTTATAGTAACGTAAATTTACTGAAAGACATTTTGTTAGACTGATGTTCTAGTAATGCACAAAAGCTTGTTTGTTCTCATTTGTTAAAAACACACTGTGCTGAGGGGCGCCTGGGTGGCTCAGTCAGTTAAGCCTCCGACTTGGGCTCAGGTCACCGTCTCAAGGTTCATGAATTCAAGCCCCACGTCGGGCTCTGTCCAGACAGCTCGGAGCCTGGAGCCTGCTTCAGATTCTGTGTCTCCCTCTCTCTCTGCCTCTACCCTGCTCATACTTTCTCTCTCTCTCTCTCTCTCTCTCTCTCTCTCTTTCTCTCTCACTAAAATAAATGAACATTAAACACACACACACACACACACACACACTCACGCTGTGCTGGACCCTAATGGTGGGTGAGTAAGACAGACACAAAGGTATATGATTCAATTCCTGTCCTCAAGGAGCTCCCCAGTCTTTAGAAGAAAACATATAATGCTTTGTATCTGTGCTTCATTTTCCCTTATGATTTTGCTCTGGTAACAGCCTTTCTGAATTCCAGAAGTTTGCAGAGACATTTTTAGTACTCTATATAACACGTTTTAGCAATATTTACTCCTTTGTGTCATCTAGGAAGTTAATATTTAGATTTCCTGTGGTATTGGGGAAACAGTTAGATTCCTGCATTGCAGAGCTTTGATAAAGAGTGGTTGTTTGCTTCCACACCAGTAAAGATGTTGTCCCATTGTTGGAAAATAATGTACAGTGTCAGTAGAATTTAAGTCTTTTCTCTCTCTTGCCTCTCCCTCCCCACCTATGTGATGTTTGTGAGCATGATTTTTATGTTTTCATAATAGTAGAGATATGGATAAACTGAAATATTACTTTGTGCTTCTCTTTTTCTTTTTGCTAATTAGAAGGTGTTTTTTTCTTTTTGTAGGTATAAAAACATAAATATACTTGTTTTTAATATCTGATCTAATTAGTTACTGGCAAAATAGTCTTAATATTTTATCTATAGCTATTTCAGGCATCATACTATTTTATCCAAACAATTATTAATGTTCTTTGAGGTTTTCCATTTCCAAAGACCTACTGATCTTAGCAAAACCTATCGATATGGGTACAGTGAGGTTAGGGGCTGGGCTACCACTATTCCTACTGTTAGAACATAGCATTTCTTCTTTCTCTTTTACAATGACAAATTAAGGGGGAATTATGCAAGAAAACATGATAAACTCCCATGTTATCTCATGCTAAAAGATTCTCTGGAGCTGCTTTCTTGAGTCTAAAACATAGTGAATCTGAAAGATTGACTGCCTATGTCAGCACTTAGGTCTATGAATACCAACGAGCTTAATAAACACTCACAAAGTAGGTATCACTCTCTAATACCCTTCCGTTATTAATATATTGGGGGTGCAGAGTGGTGGGAAGGTGTGGGGTGGTGTCTCAGAGAAATACACTGAAAGAAATGCACATCTGTCTTTCCCCTCATCCATGTCTACAGCTATCCATGCATCTCTCTGTAACTCAAGAAAAGTTTTAAAAAGAAAGGAGAGGCATTTTCTGTCATAAAGTGTCCAACTAACTTTCTGACTCTTTATGTGGTTTTTGGCAAGCATTTCTGTGCCTTAGTTAATATATTAGTAAATGGAGAAAAAAAAAACACTCCACTGAGTTCTGTAGATCTTAATTAAGGTACAAAAATAGCTTTGAAAAAAAGTCTTCTGAGATGAAAGCTTTTCTTATATGTGGAAAATATTACTCATGTCTTGTCAGCATATCTACTCTACTGGCATTGCTTTTTTGTACTCGGAGATAACTTCTGCTTTTCTTATTATTGGTCAGACACTTTCCCTTTTTAATTTGTATAAGTGCTCTTGGTTACACTATTATATCTAGGACGTGTCATTCTTGAAAAGCCATTCGTAACTTTTATCTCTCCGATTGGCCTTCAGTTGAAGTTTGCTTTGAAGAGCAATGTAACTACACTCATCTACTTGAAAATGGGTAAATATAGCTCATAGAAGACCACTATTTGTGCATTACTTTATGTGCTTTAACTTCGATATTCATTCTTTCTTAGAATTTTGCCCACAGGGAAAGAGCTATGTATTACACCTTTAAATACCAGTTTTCAAGTCTGCCGAGTGTGAGTTTGCAAATGAGAAGTAGTAAGTGGAACTCAGAACTGGAAAAATGACTGTTTAAAGCTTCTGTGTCTGGCATTCATTTTAGTTTTGCCTTTAGTCTGGTACCACATTTTTTTCATCTATAAAATGGGTTCTGAGTTACCATTATGATTAGAAAGTTAGCATTAACAGTTTTTGAGATCTGGTCTAAATACAATCACTTCTGTGGTTCTCAGAGCTGAATTTATTCTTAACTTTCACAAGGATCTTACCTTAAATTGCTGATGTACTTATACATATATCAGGTTGCCAGTGTTCTACTGTTTTGTTTAATCCACAAATATATGTTTATGTATTTTTCTTGTAAACAGGAAGCAGGGTAATAATCATATATAAACAACTAAACTATATTCCTTCCTTAATCCCTCGTGTTTTTTTCTTTTACTTATTTGATGCTAATCATTTCATTGACTTATTTACTGAGAGCCCACTCTGTCAGGCCCTATGCAAGGGAATAAAGATATAGCATCAAATAAGAAAGACACTACAGTAACAGTTTAGTAGAGGAGACAAACATTAAACACATAATCGCATATTAGGCAAAGCAACAGTTAATTGCTATTGTAAACAAATAATAAAAGTTTTTAAAAATAATCTGGAATAGTTATTTGTGTTATTAGTACGTAAATATTTGTATAAATCACATTCTTCTAATCTTAGAAGAAAGTGGAGAATTTGAATGAGACACTGTACTGAGGTATTTAAAAGAGTAGTGGGGGGGGGCGGTGCTGAACTGAATTAACATCACTAGATACTGGCTGTCATTCAGAAAAAAGCACTTACCACTGAGATTTTATCAGAGTAAAAGCACTTTAAAACTTTTTGGAGTCATGAAATGTGCATGTGAAAAAGCATTCTAGAAATGGCTGCATTTCCAATTGACATATTTGTGCAGAATATGATACGGAAAGTTGTATGAGATGAAGCTGATCATTAGGCTTCCTGTTGGAACTTTGAAAACATCCCAGTTCCAAGGCCACGACCTCTGGGGAGTGGGGGCAGGGGGTGCGGTGCATCTAGGAATCTCCTCATTTAAAGAGATGATCCTGATAATTAGCCTGATTTGGGGGTCGCTGGACTAGAAGATTTTGAAGGTCATTGTAGATCTACAGACTCATGAGAAAATAGTGGATGTGGTGGTTGTACTAAGCTTGGCTCTGTTCACATTTGTTCCTCCCATGTTCGGAAGATAAACTATGTCTTTTTTTAATTTTTTTATTATATGAAATTTATTGTCAAATTAGTTTCCATACAACACCCAGTGCTCATCCCAAAAGTTGCCCTCCTCAATACCCATCACCCACCCTCCCCTCCCTCCCACCCCCCATCAACCCTCAGTTTGTTCTCGGTTTTTAAGAGTCTCTTATGCTTTGGCTTTCTCTCCCACTCTAACTTCTTTTTTTTCTTTTTTTTCCTTCCCCTCCCCCATGGGTTTCTGTTAAGTTTCTCAGGATCCACATAAGAGTGAAACCATATGGTATCTGTCTTTCTCTGTATGGCTTATTTCACTTAGCATCACACTCTCCAGTTCCATCCACATTGCTACAAAGGGCCATATTTCATTCTTTCTCATTGCCACATAGTATTCCATTGTGTATATAAACCACAATTTCTTTATCCATTCATCAGTTGATGGACATTTAGGCTTTTTCCACAATTTGGTTATTGTTGAGAGTGCTGCTATAAACATTGGGGTACAAGTGCCCCTATGCATCAGCACTCCTGTATCCCTTGGATAAATTCCTAGCAGTGCTATTGCTGGGTCATAGGTTAGATCTATTTTTAATTTTTTGAGGAACCTCCACACTGTTTTCCAGAGTGGCTGCACCAGTTTGCATTCCCACCAACAGTGCAAGAGGGTTCCCGAGAAACTATGTCTTTTAATGCCCTCTTTGAATCCCCTCCTTTCACAAAACTCTAGTATTTTGCGGGGTCTGCCCATGTTGCATATTCTGTCCAGGGAAATCACGGAAGGCATTGCCCTCTGTCTTGAATATTGTCTTGCCTCTCAGGACAAGAGTCTGACAACATGTTTTGATATTTAAAAAAAAAAAATCCCATTTCAGTAGGAAAAATGGCAAACCTTTCTAAAGAAAACCTTTCTGTACAAAACAGCTGTTCTTTTGTTGAAGGTCTGGCACTTCATGAACCGCCGGGCCAAGAAACCATTTCTGAGTCCAAAAGTCAGGTAAAAAAAAATCTAAGGCCCCTGTATTGAATTTTGTAGGAATATCTTTTTTGGTAGATTTTTGGCATCATGCTTTGCTTCATCATAGTTGCAGAAATCCACTCTTCCTTGTACATGAAGATATCCCCCAGGCAGCAGATATATAGTCTCTTTTCTGAACAGGAATCTTACAGGTCTTAGGAGAGTCAACTTTCACAGACCCGCTGGGTTGGATGCTCATTTGTAGCCTACTATAATGATTCTGCAATTTTTTATTTTCTTGCTATTCAAGGAAGGCAGCTTCTGAGGTTTGTTTTTGGAGTTTTACTTCATAATAGCGTATATTTTCTCTTTCTGTTTCTCTCCATACACATGGAGATAAATGTGTGTGGGTATGAGGTGTGCATGTATGTGGGGGCAGGATGTGTGTGGGTATGTAGGTATAGATGTGTATATATTTCTTTATCCTGCTTATGAAAGAGAACTGTGTATTCTATGATCTATAACTTGACAATTTTCTTTTAGTAATATCCCATACTTTTCTTTCTTTTCTCCCAAATATAGCATCTAATACGGATGCACTGGTAGCTACAATGACAACCAAGACTAAAAAGAAGCAAATAACTATGGTGCCCAATTTCATGAGCAACAGAATCTACATTGCCATAATACATTACTCTGGAAAAGTTATTGTATTTAACCACTTGCAAGTTAAAAACTGGATCTCTATGTACTTCATAAAAGAGGGTCTTTTTTGTAGGTTGCCATGAAATAATCAATCAGTTCTGTACAAGAGCGACATTTTAAAATGTGGATGTACTGTAAACTACCAATGTCAAACTGTATCTGAGTCCCACTGGCAATATAGCCTGTGCTCCACAAGAGACCCAAACAAAACAAGCTCCCTCCCCACAGACAGAAAGAGTCAGACTAACCAAATAACTGGGTGATTTGGTTAAAAAAATTATTTCAATATTTTGCTAGTATTTTGATTGGCTTGATCAGTTACCTGAGCCCAGCTGGTACCTACAGATCAGGATAGAAGTTCCCTGCCTTGCCTGGGGTGAGCCCTGGGCCTTTGGTTATTTAAGGATATTGTTCAATGAGCATACGTAAGTGTGCTATAAACGTGCTATAAAATAAAACCTTTCGAGTTTTGCGCTGACGTAGAAGACATAGTACAGTATTGTATATTTGTGTGACCTAAAGCATTTTGCTCCACTATGACAGACATATCATCTTCCTGTGCCAATATAAATGCAAGGACATTTCATAGTCATAATCTGTTAATACCAGTTAGCAGTGTCACAAATTAAAGCATTAGTGGATTTGTGTTGCTTGAGGAAGCAACTGATATAAAATACCAGGAGCTTGAAGGAGTGGGGCAGTTTATTGTAACATAACTCTGCATACCATAAGGGCTCCATGCCCCTTGGTGTGTGGACCTTCACAGAGAGCTCAAAGGAATAGCTCATTATGCAACAAACATATTACTAGGAAACATTAGGCTAGATACATTCTCAAGAAAGTAATTTTTGTGATCAGCAGACAACAAAAATCTAAAGAGGATTTTTTTTTTCACAGAGAAAGAAAAATTTTACTGCTTTTTAAAAATCTACATTTGTAGTTCAGGCAAAAAAAAAAAAAAAAAATCTTCCCAGGATGCAAAGAAGTGCATTTTCTACAGTTGCATTGTTTGGGAGCTGTACCTAAATAAAAAAATTAGTGATGATTTTCAAAAGGTACTCTTACAGGAACTATTGATAGTCCTATAACAGAGATTTGGGCCAAATCATTAATGTTGATACTATCATGATGGATACATAACTCTCTTATCAAGAGACTTGTAACCTAGGAATATGGAAAGGATTGTGTAAAGTATGGAAGGAATATTAGATTAAATCCCCTCTTTAATTTTAGTAGTGGTTTGAGAGAGTAATGCATTTATTACTGTAGCACATTTTGTATTTGCCTAGGCATTTAAATGATTTTTCATATTTCCCCTTTTTAGCCTAGATTATGGATATATTCTGAGAGAAAGTTATAGGGAATAACAATTATAGAGAATGAGAACCCATGGTTAAAATTATATGCACATTGAACCACAATGAGGGTATTAAAAGTATTTCATCCCATTTGTAAAATATCTTCCATGACTCTGAAAGGGCAATATTTTTTCCAATTATATCTGCTTTAGCCTGCAAATGGATTACCTTATGAGAACTCTTATAAAGCAAAGAGTCCAAAAATAATTGAAAGTGTAAGGACAGATAAGCTGGGCATATAAGGGCCCTGAGCAAACTTCTCGCAATAGCATTCACAGAACAGGGAAAAAAAAAAAAAAAGTTTATCTTAACTCCTGCTCAGGACCAGATGAACATTTTAACCCTTAGCATCATGATGCTTTTTATTGACAGGGAGTGCCTCCTGTGTAATTTCTGGCCCGATTCTCCAATGTCTGGAAGATTGCATTTTGACTTTCTCCATTATTAATAACCAGATCTGATCTTAGGCTTGTCCAAGGTCAGGCGGGCTGGCCAGGTCAGCCTGTTTGTGTGTATGCATGAACTGTCACATCTACTCAGAGTGACAGGTAGAGGATGAGGGCGGTGAAACCAGGGTGTTAACCTTCAGACCACCAAAGGGAGCCTCTTCCTGCTGGAAACAAAGACCCCTAAGGATGTGGCCACCTTTTCCACCCCGCCCCCAGGCTCATTATATTTCCACAAATGATGCTCTGTTGAAGAGCGCATTTCAGAAAAGGTAAATGATTTAAATCATCTCAATAAAAACAATAATGTATGTTTGCCTTATTGTTCAGAACTTTTAATCAGATTGACAGTGTCTTATGTGGATCAATTTTGCATGGCTTTTCCTTTTCTTAGGTAAATAACTCAGCTACTCTAGAGTGTGTTATCTTTATTCCTGAAATGCCCCCCGTTTCACAAGTCAAAAGTACAGAAGCTCTAAAGAGTATGGGGCGAGACACATTTTAGAAACCGGATAAGCAACTTTAGAAGCTGCAGAATTTGTAGTATTTTTCTATAAAACATATCAAATAAACTCATTTTTCCAAAAAAAATCTTGCCTTTCTGGGTAAAAATTCCTAAGAAGCTATTTGGTTCCTAATTGATTTTCTACGTCAGTTGTTCATTGAATAGATAAGTAGTGCCTGTGATATTTGATTACAGAGCAAGGCACCCATTTAACCTTCTGTTCTTTCCTGGCCAGGATTTCAAATACAATAGAACGTTCCTCCCTGAGGCTCAGCAGGATTAGACAGCTAGCGGTAATCCCTGATACGCTGAAATAGACCTGATGGAACTTCACCTCACTTGTTTAGGATTATGCTCATGAATTCCACTCACCCGGCAGCATTAACCCTTTAGAGACTGGGGCTAGGATATTCTATCAGCCAAAACAGTAAAGAAGCAGAAACCCACTAGTAGATTCTGAGCAGTTATGCCTCATTTCTTGACCGCCGTATAATAATAATTTTGAAGTTAGCACAGATATGTGTTCTAAATTATTTTTTTTCTGAAATTCTGTGGCTTCAATATACGTATCTCAAGACTTGTATTAATCTATCTTCCTAAGTATAATTTTGTTTAAGAAACTTTATGAAAAGTTCTAATCTGTGTCACAGCTTTCCCACCATGGTCACAGTTAAATTATCTTGTGGAGGTGAAGGATAAATGACTCCCTATCAAGTAGGTCCTTGATAGTCTAGGTTAACTGGAACCAAGGCAAGTATGAAAATCCCCAAACCTCATTTTAGCCAGAGGTTTCCAATCTCTTCCTTTTCCTTTCATTAGAGCAAATTCCATAGGTTTGAGTTTAATTTTCTCTCTTTTCCCTCTGGGGGATATGAAAATGAGCTAAGAAATGGCCAAGAGGCAGGAAATCAGTGGGTGAAAAAGGACTAGTAAAAGGTATAGTTAATCCACAAATTGGAAAGTCAGACCCGTGTTAATCAAGAGATGAAACGAAGAGCATACACTCTTTCAATGCAGGTTGCAGTACTGGCCTTTATCATGGTTTTTTAATAATTTACATTGAAATCTGTTCCTGACACTGTTAGGCCATCAAAATGAGGCCCTTGCAAAGTCCCAGGTTTGAAATGGATTATTAGTGATGACTAACACAGTCTGGGAGAGCCCCCCAATCATTATGGAAGTGATTACCTTGAATCACCTAGGTCTTTTTGTGTTGACTCTTTAAATATTCATATTCACAACTAGTTCTATTAATTATTGAAATAAGTGATTCTGGTTTTGATGATTAGAAGATTTCCCACCATCCTCATAGGTTTTAGAAAAATGTAAGTTTTATTTGAGAGACTTAACCTCCAAACAAAGCTATGATGATGAATACGACCTCATTGCCATTGGTAATATTTCAAGGTTAGAGATAATTTAATGCTAAAGCATTGGTACATCCACCTCCTTTCCTGAAACTGCCTTTGTTAGTGGTCCTTAAGAACGCATTAGATTAGAGACAACATTTGTTTTTATTAAGAAATTTTTAGTAGAACAAATACAATCACAGTTTAAAAGAGAACTATGAAACATTTTGGAAGCATTTTCTTTACCACCTTCTTCACCCTACAGATTTACTGCAGTTGTGACGATAGCCAACATCAAGATTACAGGAGGAGAAATATGGTGCGTCCCTTGTGCCCTGAAGCTTAGTTTTTTGTAAGAACTAAAAAAAATCCAGCGAGTAAATGGATGGGATTAAGGCTGAAACAGTGGTCCTGCTCTAATAATATTTTGGATTTGTTTGGTGGGGAGCAAAGAGATACATACTGTGAAGTGGGGGCTGTGACTTGAAATGATTCTGGCAAATCTTTAATTAACAAATCCTCCCTCTTACTTTTTTGTACAAAATATCTCATTTTCATGTGTTTAGAGAGCGAAGATGGCTTCTATTGTTCCATTTAAGTGACATATTATTCTAATTAATTGGGAAAGTGCTCCCATGGGATGGGTGACTCGAGGACGGAGGCTCTTAGGCTCTATCTTTACAGTGGTCCTGGATTTGCCCTTTTCTCCTGATGGGCTTTTACATATGCTGTTGCTGAGATTCCAGTTCTTTGTTGTATGTTATAAAATTCTATTGCATCAGCATGAACAAAACAGGAATATTATAGATGTGAACCTTTCACCCCAAAAGACATATAACAGATTGAAAAGCTCCAGATCAGGGTAACAAGAATGCTTGCAGCCAGCATGGATGGGTTTACAGATGACTAAAAGCTGGTATTAATAAATCTCGGAAGGAGAAGAATAGGAGCAGAATTTACTGAAGTCTGTGAAATAATAAAGGGACGTGAAGCTAGGCCATGTGCATCTTTGTACTGTGTGTCGGAAAGAGCTAGAAATCCTTCCGTGTAACTGGGAGAAAACAAATTTCAAAGTGACAAAAGAGAACTTGGTGTTTGTTTTTCTATTTGTTAATAAAAAGTAATTTACCTCTGGAATAATTGAGTTAGAAGATTCTGGAAAAACCAATTCATCTTGGAATCATAAGGACAAAGGAGACCTTGAGGAGTCTCCTCCCTGGCAGACAGGCAATATTAAAACCATCCCCCAAAGAAGTCCATCTGTATTATTTTTAAAGAGAAGGAACTGGTTTAGTTGTGGCCAATGGAATGCTTTGTGACCACATGAACAAAGAGATAATGACTGAAGAGTTTACAACTCTGAAGCAAATCCATTGATTCTGCAAACTTTGTTCATATAATATGCTGTTGCAAAAATTCTTAAGTTTTGTTTAAGGAGTTTTGCCCAAATAGTATACTTGTAAAACCACTTTTAGGGTACCCTGGGATATGCAAACTTGACTAACACATGGTCCTTGCCTCGGAGATGGTCAAAGATACATACAAACAACTAATATGCCATATATAAAACCCCTACATTTCGTATCACAGCAAAATAACTAAAATTCTATGTAGCAAGGAATGTTTTACCTGCACTTATTGTTCGCTCCTCACAACAGCCCAGTGAGGTACATGCGGTTCTCACTGCACTGTACAGGTTAGGGAATGAGGCATAACAAGCTCAGGTGTCTTGCCCAGGGTCATACAGACAGTTGAGAAGCCCAGGATGGGAACCCACTCCTCTGCCTGGAGGCTGTGCTCTTAAGCATCATTCTCTGCTACTGACGCTTCTCCAGAGGCTGACATCAATCTGGAGTTCATGGACACGTAGGACATCCATATGCGAGCTTCAGAAAGGCATGGAAGGTGAATATCACAAGTGTATAAAAGTTATGCATTTTCCCACTGAGGAGCATGTCCATACCTCTTCTAAGATTCTCAGACCCTCTATGGGGTGTTGGTTGAGCATCCAACTGTTCTTTTTGGGTCAGGTCATGATCTTGGGGTTTGTGATTTTGACCCCCATGTGGGGCTCCACACTGGCAGTACAGAGCCTACGCTTGGGGTTCTCTCTCATTCCCTCTCTCTCTGCCCACCTCCTTTCGCACTCATGCTGTGTGCTCTCTCTCTGTGTCTCTCTCTCAAAATGAATAAATAAACTTAAAAAGGAAAAAAAATTTGCAGGACCTCTAAATTTAAGAACAGTCTTCCTAGAATATGGACTCAGAGAGCTACAAAGTGGTAAGACCTTTGACAAATGGAGGAGAGTATGGCCAACTGGGCAAAATGAGAGGAGATTAGTGTTTGGATGGACTCCTACAGGATTCGATAAGTGGATGTCAAGTTTGGAGATGTGGAGAGGAGGAGGAAGCCCATTGTCTGACTCAGGAAAGAGCTGGTTGTTTTCTCCCCAAGTTCCAATCAAGTCAGTATAATTTTAGACATTCACCTTCTTACTAATAGGTGACTGTGATCTAGGCATTAGTAAAAGCAGTGCATGTCCAGAGAGTGCATGGGTTTGAGTAACTATGGGAACTACTTTACCTTCTCTCCCATTCAGTCACTGATCTGTAGATGTCTGCAAACATTTCATTTCAAATATGATTGAAATAATCCTGAGTCCCAAAAGTAGATAAGTCCATTGTTTTATTATTTGTAGTATAGTATTTGAAGTAGAACAATGCTCTCCCAAAATACAATAAAATTAGCATCAATATATACTTCTGAATCAAAGGAATGAATGCTGATCATACCAGAATTACTAATTTTAATCAGCATCTTTCAAATGGAATATGGGAACTAATTTTTATTTAATGTGATAGTCTGAAGTCATACCACACTCATGGTCAATTTTTTTGAAGGGGTAAAATATATGCTAATAATTCCTAATCAATTGTCAGACACTATTTTTTTAAGAAATATTTTATTGTGCTGAATTCCTTCATCAAAGTATTATTATGCATGTCATCAGTATGAGTTGGTTAATTCAGGCATTTTTTTAGAAGGGTAGTCTTTTTTTTGTTTTGGTTTTTTGTTTGAGAGAGAGGGGGAGGGAGGGACAGAGAGATGGGGGAGAGAGAATCTTAAGCAGGCTGTACACCCAGCATGCAGCCCCATCCAGGGCTTGATCTCATGACTGTGAGATCATGACCTGAGCCAAAATCAAGAGCTGGACACTTAACCAACTAAGCCACCCATGTGCCCTGTGGGATATTTAAAGTGTGTATGTATGAAAGGAATACTAGTTGTTAAATTTTTAATATTCATAATATTTTATAAGTTCAAAGTGTAGTTTGAAAAATAATGAAACAGCTACATCATCAATGTCATGTATATTTTTAGTGAAAACAATTTTTACCTACATTTAACCATTCCTTTGGAGTTCTTACAAAGCCAGGGCTACAACTGACCTCTGAGCTGGCCATAACTGTACAGTAAAACCAAAGAAATGAAACACAAGGTAATGCTTTAGTTTCTTTCCATTGGTCAAAATGGAAGATAAAACCTAGCTAAATAAGGAAAACAACAACTTTAAAGTGTGACTCCCTATCACAAAATGCAATTGCAAAAATAAGGAAGGACTTTTAAAAGTGTGGTTTTGCCTCAATAGTATCC
The DNA here is from genome assembly GCF_028749965.1 of Puma concolor. Classification (NCBI taxonomy): domain Eukaryota; kingdom Metazoa; phylum Chordata; class Mammalia; order Carnivora; family Felidae; genus Puma; species Puma concolor. Next base: position 58,016,905 of record NC_141684.1, on the reverse strand, counting down.
CTCTGGAGAATTCTACATTAGTTTGTTTCTGTGGCTGCATTTCTCATAATGGAGCTGTCATTTTCTTCATTCTTGCCTTTCAGAACAAGGGTGGGGGGAGATTAAAATAATCTTCAAAGCAGACACCATTACATTGAGTGGACCCTGGCATGCAAGCTGCTTTTCTAAAGCAGCACATTTTAGTTCCCACTGCAGATGATAGTTAAATAACCACTCAGGGCAGAGAGTATTTAGACAGAGATTCATCCAGCCTGTGGAGAGGCCTGGAATCATATACCCTTCTCTATGTCTAGCTCATGAAATAATCTAATACAATTGTCTTTTGTTTGTTAATTGCAGAAAGGAATCTAGATTTCCAGGGATTATCAGGGGTGGGGAAAAGCACTGTACAAAGCTTTAAGTTAAAACGAAAGTGAAACAATGCTAGGAACAGCAGAAAAAAATGGAGGTCTGGTCTATTTTTCTCTTTGAGAGTAAACCATCATAGCTTTGCCAGCTTTAATTTTTCCTTTTTGGCCATCTCAGCAGAGAAAGTAAGGACTGGCTAAGTATGAAAGCTACTCTCCTGACTCCCTCAGAGCTGATCCGCACCCCGCCCCCCGCCCCATGCCTGGGCTGAGACACTGGTGATGGAGGGAGGCTCACACTACCCTGGTCTGTGCTGTGCGTGCACAGTGGATCAATGGAGGCCCGGAGCCCGGGGGGCTGTCAGGATAATATCTTTCATTTAAAGGAGAAAAAAAAAATAATTGAATAATGGATGTTAAAGAAGTATTTAAAAACATGTCCTCATTGCAGTTTTGAGTCAATGCTATTTGCGAGTGCCATAAATGGCAGTATAAAGGAAAAAGTATTCATTAATTTTAGCAAATATTCCTTTTGCATTATATTAAGCTCTATTCACATGCTGTACTCTCTTTTTAAGAGCGTACCCAGATTGGATTTTCTTTTTCGTAAATGGCCCTGATAAAAGTCAATCTTCCAAGTGTTTTACAGTATCATGGTCCCCAAACCTCAGCAGGGAAAGCCCAGCTAATATGAGACACATGCTAATAAGAGACTGATTTTCCATTTTTAATGTTTCATGCCGATGCCAGATGATGTATCCAGCTAACCACTTAAAACCTTTCAGTAAAGGTTTGATAATAGATGTCATTATTGAATGTCCTCATGCATGCCCCTTCGAAACAAATGATCACCTATTAGAGGATAGAGACAAAACACATTTACTTGAATGAAATGTTTAATAAAGTACATCAGGACTTGTTTTTATTGGTATTGGTCTATGAATACTTTATGTGCTAATTTAGGGCTTAGGAGTACTTAGTCATCCAAACTCTCCAGTCTGAAAAAGGCATGTACCTTATTATTATAAACGCCAGCCTTTAATGTTTAGAACATATTTATAAAACATACTTGTCCTCTTCTTAAAATTGAAAACATCTGTTACAGATTTTCTGTTAAATGTTATGGACGTGAGAGCCTGGTGATGAGGCAGTCTGCCATTTTGAATGGGAATTAAGCTGACAATGCATTCTGCACCAGTGAGGCCGTGAAAACAAACAAAAAAAGGCAGATGGTTCATTTAGTTTAGTAATTGTAATTTGTTGTTCATTAAAAGTAATTCCCACACAGGCATTCTTTATTCTGATACAGTATATGGAAAATTGTACTCTGTAAACCTGGCCTAATAATTTTTTCTTTAGCATAATTTGCACTGACGTTTGATAGGCAGTTGATTAGAGCAGAATGATTTCTTTAGAATGAAAATTAATTATAATTTTTGCAGCTCTCATTAGTCTGCTTTTGTAACTACCATGGCTAAACAGCAGGGGTTTGGCCCTGAAATGCTGAGTATCACTGGATCATTTGCAATGTAGTCTCCCTTTTAAGATGATTGGACCTTTTCATTGTAGTTTCTGCATCTACATAAAATAAGGATTCTCGGCAAAAATTTCAGTGTGCTTTGAAATATACCTGAGTAGATGTTTCCAGTGGTAAAGTTAGTATCATACTAATTTAACACCGCACTGTGTAGTCTTTTAAACATATTCGCCAACAGAGACATGTTTTAGTCTTCAGTGTTATGTAATTGGCTATAAAAATACTTCCTGAATTTATACAAATAGTTACAGATGCATACAAATAGCACAGATTTTAACAGCGAGGATTCTGTTCTTCAGAAATACACAAAATTGTATGAAATATATTTTAAAGGAAGGAACGTGAGCCTCTATTGACACAAGATTGATGACGGAACAGATTTGTTCCATCTAGAGGAACCAAGTCTCCTCCAGTGCTATAATCTGATTGATGTATATAATGTGATTTCAGAAAATTATCTTCTAAAATAAATGTATATGTGACAAACTCAGCACATAGAGCTTAGAAAGAAATTTGATCTTTTACATGTGTATACTATTTCTTGCTATGCCATTATGTTGTTTTTTTTGTACACAACCGCATTGATATTAATGTAGTTTTTCCCAAATAAGATAAGAATTGTGGGGGTTTCTGAACCACTAGGTGAATTTGTGAGTTGGATTTAGTTTGCTTTCAAAATTCATTGCACTGGATTTCAGATTTCAGAAAGTTTTACAAAAATATCCAGGAAAGAAATTCTTGTCTATAAAGTATGTTTTAACCATGGGGGTGGGGTGGGCAGGAAGCCTGCCTTTCATGAAAGTGCTTCATGAAGAAAACATTAGGGTGCAATAGAGCTGGCAATAATTTTTTAGATAGGGTCGCATTTTAATGAAATATTTCCAATAGATACTTTTGCATATACAACTTCTTATATCCAGAGTTTTGAATTTTCATAATTAACTATCCAGGAAATGGTTTTAACACTGTAAAGAAAGTCTTCTGTTTTATAACACAATTCCTGTTTCTGTGGAATATGAACAAGACAGTGTTTATTGTAGTCAGAAAAATTGTTGGCATGATTCCGCATAAGTGAAGAAACTCTGGACTGTCTCAAAGTGTTAGCTGCCCATTTGCAGACAAACAAGCTTTTAGTGTGCAATTTAGGTCAATGGATCGAGGGAGAAGATGTGTTTAGGCGACAGATTTTAAATCACCATAATATAAATATGCTTCCCTTTTCATCCGGAATTTGCTTTCTTTCAAGGTAATTTAGTGCAGCAGACATGCACTTATGCCTGTCTTTGTAATTTTAGGGATTAGGATAGTGAGGATTAAATGCTGACCCTTAATCTTCAATATCAACTTTAAGAGCGAAATATAATATGCAAATGGAACACATTCATTTTGTGTTTATATATTTTAATCTCTGTAATTTAGTTTTAAGAAGATGGAAACTCATCTTTGCCTTATTTATTTTGAATCCTAAAGCAAGATGCCATTAAAATCTTTATCCTTCTGTCTTAGTGGATAAATGTTTATCCTTTAGGGCTTAGAATACAATTTTTTTTTTTTTTTAAAATGACTTTAACTTAACAACACTTTTCTATCACGGGAAGTGGCATGTATGTCTGATATAAAAGTGTGGTTAGACTGAATTGTGTTAAACAAATGACTAAGAAACTAAGTCAAGCCCAGAAAAAAACACATATGTGATAAACTTTTGTTTTGAATTGATTTTTAAAAATCAGTCAATTGAATTTTTATTAATAAAATCAGCGTATTTCTGATGAAGTCTACTTTGTTCTCAATAAACTTTTCCTTGTGGTTTGAATTTCAGTGTATGGACAGAAATGTCTTCTAAAGAAAACATTTATTAGGACGAAATATTAAACTGGTATAAAAATCTGGGCCATATTTTCTTAGACAAATAAACATAGGAGCTATATTAAGTAAGCAGATCAAAAAGAGAAATGTAGTGTGAAAAAGAGAAACAAAGAATCTTTTTATGCCTCTGGCTTTCCTGGAAGAATGGGGTTGGAACAGTCTGCTTAGCTTGGCTCTGTGGGTTCATCACCTAAATCGTTGCCAGTCTGTAGACAAAGGTCTGCCAGACCTCTGGGTATGTAACTTGAATGTCTACCATATACAATTGATTTTTGAGCAGCTTGTGATAACTTAATGGTTGCTTATATTGCCAAAAAAGCAGCTGATCTCAGCTCTGAAGTTGTATTTCAAGTTTTTCAAAATGGGAAGGTAAAAATCCGTTGATTAGTTATGGAAGTAGTCCTGAACCTGTTCTCAAGCATCCAGACCAACATTATGTCATCACAGATAAGAGGAACAGTGAGCACTGGTGACACCCTACGAACATGAACATTTAACCTAGTTTTCCTTTTGTTCTCAGGAGCTTATTACTTCCAGCAAATACACAGTCGTTTTAATGATCAAAATCATTCTTGGAGTGTAAACACTTGCTCACTGACTCCTAAAAGCGGATTTACCGATGGAAGCAACACAGTGGATGTTTGCACTCTCCAGAATCACAGTGTTGTACAATATAAGGAGTAGATTTGTGTCTGTAAAGCCGCATCTCCCTGACTGCTACAAATAAACTTATTTTCTCTGGGATGTGTAACAGAGTTTTGTCTTTCCCTGGTTATAACTGACACACAGATTCTTTTTTTTTTTTTTTTTAAATTTTTTTTTTTCAACATTTATTTATTTTTGGGACAGAGAGAGACAGAGCATGAACGGGGGAGGGGCAGAGAGAGAGGGAGACACAGAATCGGAAACAGGCTCCAGGCTCTGAGCCATCAGCCCAGAGCCTGACACGGGGCTCGAACTCACGGACCGCAAGATCGTGACCTGGCTAAAGTCGGACGCTCAACCGACTGCGCCACCCAGGCGCCCCCACACAGATTCTTTTTTAAATTCTGACTATAAGAACATATGATTGGGCATTTAGAAAGTTGATGCATTTCCATGTTCATTATCCTGTCATAAAAAAGGGCCACGATACATTTAATTCTAATAGATTATTTTATTAATGACCATACATACATACATACATATATATATATATATACACACACACACACACTAATATATAGGTATGTATATATACATGTATATATGAATATATACGCACTAATAGTATCATGGTATTTAGCATTTTTTCAAGATTCATGTCCTTTGCCCAGTTCCTTATTAGGCAGCCTAGTACAGTAACTGCAGAATGGAGTCAGAGAAACCCAGATCTAAGTCTGAGCTCTGCCACTTACTTGTTGTGTGACTTGAAGTTCCGTAACCTCTCTAATCTTCAGTTTCTTCATTTAAAATGTGGGATTCTCATAGTACCTATATTATAAGGTTTTGTGAGGATTGAATACAATAATGAATGTTATCTGCTTTGCCTAGTGCCTGGAACATAGTGAGTGATAAAAAAACAGTAATTATTTTTATGAATTTACCTATTATGCCATTATATTGATATGAGCTAATTATAATTGCATTTAGGAGAGACTGTTTGTGAAAAGCTGTTATATTCACCATTAATTTGCAAAAACCCATCATAATGTGTTATCAGTAGTATTAGCCAATCAGAAATGGCATTGTGTTTCTTTTATTAGATTTCTTTAATGCTCTGTGAAATTAAAATCATATTTTTACATGTGAAATTGAGTCAGATAAAATCTAGAGATCTCCACTTAAAAGTTGGGACAGAGATGCTTCTGGAAGGGGAGAATATGGCTTGACTTTTCAAATGAAGAGATAAAGTATTTTTATTTTCTATAATTTAGTGATTTGGTTACATGTACAGATCATGTTACAAATTAGTGAATTAAGGCATTGCAAATGGGAGAAAGGTTTTGCCAAATGGTAATCTAGGTTTATTTTTTGTGGCACATTTGTCTGAAGTTTATCGAGTTTTTCTTGTGGGGGAAAAAACCACCTCTTAGAGACATTCTCTTAGGGCACCCAGTCTTGCCCCTGGACTCTAGATGCTTATTTGGATCTTTAGGTTTACAAGTGTGTCTGCTAACGATTCTCAACACTCCACATGGTTATGCTGATCTAATCAGATCGGTTAAGTGACATGCACTCCCTTACTAATACACACAGGAGAGGGAGGAAGTGAAGATTAGTTAAGCCGTTTCTGAAAATTTGCTCATCATTTAGCAAGTTTGGGTTGCCTAAGTGGGATGAACTGGTGGTGGCAATCTTAAGGATCTTTATGACTTCAGAAACATTATTTCCAAACTTTAGTCGCTGAATTGAAACCACTGATTGGCTTAATTTCTAGTGCTAACAAGGGATCCATATTTCTTATATCCAAATTGATAGGGATCAGCAGAACAATATTTATCCTTTTATTTATTTATTTTTTCCTATCACAAATTCTTATAGAACTATGTAAGGTAGCTCATACAAAAACCACGACTTAAGTCATTGTTCTTCCTCTGTCTGAACTGTTAGGTCAACAGAGACTAGGGAACTTGGCCCATAAGACCCTATCACTTTGTCATGGATGATTGGATTATAGCATTTGAGGTCTTCTCCAGGAATTAACTGTCCTGTTAGATTTGATTATGGTTCTTTTTTTTCTTTTTAAGTCCGTGTTAAATGTTTTAAATTTGGAAACTGTTATTCTTAAGTACTTATTTTTGTCTCTTTCTATTCATCTTGTTCTTTGGGAATACCAAGAAATACATTATGAATTGTGATAACCTTTGTTCTAGAAGATCATGATATAACAGTTTCATGGCTATTTTGGCATATTACCTAAGAATCAAAAAACAAAAATTAAAAAAAATAGTGTCTTAAAATCCATGCTTCAAAAATTATAATAATAACATATTGCAATGTAGAAATTTAGTGGGACAGACTGGAGAACTGGGAGTTTTTTAAACTAGAGTTATCTGGAAAGGCATTATGGATATTATTTTCAAACTGAGCCTTAGAAGATTTGTAAGATTGATACACACGAAGTTGGAGATGACTAAGGAAGAGGAATGCAAAGTATCGTGGAGGGATGAGAAACTCCAGTTTTTTATCGTGCTCTTTCTCCTCATGATTACATGAAATGCTCAGGAGAAAAACAATGTACAAATTAAAATTTGATATTATGAGTTTTATTATCATTTTACCAGTGTATGAATATATAGTGTCACTTATATTTATAGGTCCCAACCTTTGAGAAGTGTTTCAGGCAATAAAGTTATTTTTTTTTTAATTTTTTTTTTCAACGTTTATTTATTTTTGGGACAGAGAGAGACAGAGCATGAACGGGGGAGGGGCAGAGAGAGAGGGAGACACAGAGTCGGAAATAGGCTCCAGGCTCTGAGCCATCAGCCCAGAGCCTGACGCGGGGCTCGAACCCACGGACCGCGAGATCGTGACCCAGGCTGAAGTCGGATGCTTAACCGACTGTGCCACCCAGGCGCCCCAATAAAGTTATTTTTTAAAAAAATGTTTAATGTTTTTTTTCATTTTTGAGAGACAGAGAGGGACACACTGTGAGTGGGGGAGGGGCAGAGAGAGAGAGGGAGGCACAGAATCTGAAGCAGGCTCCAGGCTCTGAGCTGTTAGCACAGAGCCGGACGCGGGGCTTGAACTCACAAACCATGAGATCATGACCTGAGCCGAAGTCAGATGCTTAACCGACTGAGCCATCCAGGCGCCCTAGGCACTAAAATTATTAAATGTGATTTTCTTCCTTTTCTTTCTTGAAAAAAAATAAAATAAATGTGTAAGTTCTGATCTAAACTTGGTAATCAGTATTTAGAGCATTGAATTTATAAGGCAAGTAGCGGGACTAATTTTTTGAACAATTGAAAGCTACATGGGTTAGAACAAAAAATAAGTTCGACCTTAAAAATAAGCTGAGATTAGATCATTTTTGAAATATAATGGTGGTAGAAGGGAATTGCTGAATGCTAGATAAGCAGTATGCATTCTGGGTTTGTTTGCTGAGCCTCTTTTGGTTTTGGTCAGGGAAATGTTAGGTAAGCTTCATCTAAAAGGACTCTGATGAAAAGGAATCTGTTTGTTTTGTTTGTCTTTGTATTTGTCAATGCCTAGCCTTATACCTGGCACAGAGAACATGCTTATTCATGCTGCCAGGAGAAAAAAAAAGGAAGAAAGGAAGGAGGGAGGGAAGGGGAGTAGAAAGGAGGGCAGAGAGGGGATTAAGAAGGAGAGGAAGAATGTGAGATGGATTGGTTGGATACCAATTATTATCAAGGACACAGAATCCTTATTATTCTAGGAAAATAAAAGTAAATAGAATCTTGCAGAACTGAGATGGCAAGAGGGCAAGTATTTTAAAGATTTTTCTGAAATAGAATTTACAAAACTTGAAAATTGGTCACGGGGGCGGCAAAGGTAAAGAAAGAAGAATTACAAGTGGCTAAGTCATTTTTTAAACACATAGTGACAGAGGATGATTGTGTCAGAAGTAGATTAAAAAGGGAAAGTTACTTGAGAGAAAAAGAGCATCGAATATAATTTTTAGCATAATTGTTTCTGAGGTTCTTACAGGACATCAAGGGGAAGAAGTGATACAGTAGAGACTGCCAAAATAGAGTTGAAAACTGCATCCATCGAATTAATAGGTAGAATAATGAGGAGGGAAGAGATTTTCAAGAGAGGAGTGTATAGTAAAGCCAAGTATGCATGGAGTTATCTCTAGATACGAGAGGTGATAAGCAAGAGGCGATGCCAGTGAAAGAAATTATCTGAAAGATTAGAGAGAAAATTACAAGTGTTGAGGATCTGGGAATCCAGCTAAAGAAAACTTGCTAGGAGGAGATGATGAAGTGCAGCAAATGCTATACAGAGGGAGACTGCAAACAGATGATAGCAAATTCCAGAAGTGAAATATAAATCACTCTCTAGGGAAGTTTAGCCATGAAGAGATGCCAAAGGGAGGTGGCTGTGCTCCTATGAATGAGATCTATGTGTTTAAATTCTGTGAAATTCACCAACTTTAAAACTGTGGCTCCATTGGGGGAGAAACAAAAGTAAACACAGCAATCTTAACTTGAAACTTCTACTTCTCAGGATCAACTCAGGCAAGAGGTGTGAAGACCACATTCCAGTGGCCAAGAGCCAGGTCAAGTCTAGCGATTCCATAGCATTTCTTCTTACTCCCCATCATTATCCCCAAGTATAAAATCTCATGACCTAATATAGATAATCAGAATGAATTATTCAATCTACATTTGCGAGGGCCAAGATTCAGGAGCAATAAATGTGTCTTTTGGGTAGAAAACAGGCAAGTTCATGTTTGGGGGTAAATACAAAGAGACATGCCCTAGCAATGCCATTCTGGACAGTTTAAGCAATCTGGAAGGGCTTTGCAGCATACCTAGAAATGGAGATCCTTTAAAGATAATTGGAAAGCTTTTATTTACAGAGTTTCTGATCCCTTATATCACCCCTTCCAGAAAAAAACAAACAAACAAACAGTTGTTTCAGATGTACATATTTTGGGGACAAGAGTGGCTCTTTTATTCCTCCTGTTTCAAAAATGATCATGTTCTTTGGCCTTAGCTATAATGAAGATAGGAGCAGAATAGTTTCTGAATTCCAGCCAGCGTTTTTTGGTCATATTGTCCAGGTAAATCCAACGGTATATTGAAGTTATTGATAGACTCCCAGAAATATATTGTTTTCTTTAGTTGTATTAGAGGGAATGGTTGCTTCACTAGTTTGGGGCTCAATTAAAGGTGCATCCACATAAATCCAAATTTGTCCAACAAATTTGTTCCAAGCGGAACAAATGAGAATACACAAGAAGAATAAGCAGAGAATGAAGACGTTGTCTGTTAAGAGCTGGTAGTAAAAGAAGCAGGTATTTCAATGCTATTAATACAGTCATTGGAAGATGTCAATGAGCCACACACAGTTCTAATCATGACCCTCTTGGAATTTTGCTTTGGCTTTCTGCTCTGGTTTGACTAAATACACTGTGCTTCCATTTTTCCCTTCTTTAGGCTATTGACTTAGCTATTTGAATCTGACAATTTTGGCAGCAAAATCAATCCTGCTCCTTTTATCAGCAGCCACGCAACTGGATCTTTACCTATTGTCCAGAAGGAACCTGTCTCTTAAGCTTAATTACTAACTCCTGCCATGTTCTTCTGTTCACTGACTGTACTAAGGAAATGAATTCTTAAAAGACCTGAACTCAGACTCAATACTACTCTTAAACATGATAATATCTGTTCACTTAATGCATAATCCATTAACTCAGAATGACACTGGTACACAAGGAAGAGGTGAGAGGAAGGCCAGGGATAATTTTAGACTTTGTTTCCCTGTGAGCAGTCCTTCTGCAAATGCATGTTAATCGCAGAATCAAAATAAACACACTTAATTGAACAGTATTGTGGATCAATAAAATCATTGACTGAGTACCACTGGTGCTCACTTGAGGTAAACAAGTGATTTAATAGTCTCCACTTCCTTCAGGCCTCTTTGGTGTGGCCATCAATAGCGTGCTCCTAAATCAGAACTGGCAGTGACCAAAAGGGCCTCATCAAACAACCCAGCTTGACCTCTGAGGTGTATTATCACCTTACACCTTATGAGCCATTTCCTTTTTCCATTCTGTGTAATTATAATTCCTGTTACACAATTTGAAGCTTGGCTTGTGAGAAAACACACACACAGATACTACATACATACACCCTTTTTATAAAGAAGACTTTTTTCTTTAAGGATGTGGGTAGGAATCGTCCTTTCCACTTACTTTATTCCAATTTAAGCAGTTTACATCTTTTACCTTTCCTGCTTGTACGTGCAGTGCAGCAGTATAGGAGAGAGGAGAAATGCAGGGTGGAGAGGAAACTGAAAGACAGCAAGAATATAGAGTTTGCCCTGGGCAGTCACAGCTTTTAGGTCTTCAGATTGAATCTTGGAGACTGGGCTGTGGTGCCATCTTTCTCTGAACTTCCGAAGGAAGAACCTGGCAAGTTACCATGGCAAAAATCTATGTTGCACCTCTAAACCATGCTATAGGCTACATGCCACACACATACCAGGTAGAATGCCAGTTGATCTGAGCTCTGTTCTGTCACTGGTGTCCGCGAAGACATTGACACTTTGCATGGACATGGCTGCCACCATGACACCCATTTTAAGTCAAATGTATTTGGAAACACATGAAATTCATTGATGCTCAAGTGAATTAATTCGTAGTTTCATTTGGAAACTCTTCAAAATTTCCCAGCTGTAGGTCCTGGGGAATGAATCTGTGTAGGCCAGATGAAGTCTGATAAAGGAGCCTAGTTAACAGTTCATTTTCACCGTTTATCTAGAACTCTTTACTACGTAGAGCTGAGTGAGAGATAGTTTTAAAAAGAGAAACTTTGGTGATCATTAGAAGGATATCATTGGCTGGTAATAGTCACATTGTCGACATAGCTATATGCAAATACTTTCAGTAATGATTAGCTGTAACAAGAAACTGGTAATTCTAGAGACTCTTATTATTTTAGTGTCTTCTAAAGGCCAAGCCTATTATGATGCATCAATGTCATTCTGGAATGCTAGATAGGCAGTTCAGCCCTGTAGTTCATCCAGTCAAACTCCATTACTATTTGTTGGATGAAAGACTCAGGCCTTTCTTTTTAAATGTGGTGGCTGAATATAGCTTAACCCCTTCCTTGTTGAGGGAGTATACATGTGAGTACCCACGCCCTTCCTGTGGCTTTTCTGACCAAATCTTGGCCATTAAAAAACAATGGTGATGACAACAAAAGCAATAATGCTGTATTTTTTTAAAAGAATTTCTTTGCTGTTAGCTAAGCATCAATTAAGAATATAATTGTCCCTAATGATACATGTGCCACCCTTACACTGGAGATAAGATTCCCTATATGTCCTGTGCTTTCCTAAAGAGTTTTTAAAAATCTAGACCCTCAGGCTTCATTCTGAGCATTTTTATTTCTAGGTAAGAGTGTGGCAGTTTGTTTTTTGGAGAATTCTCTCCTTCTGGTACACAAGTCAGTCTAAGACTCATTGTTCTCCATCCCCTAGTGTAGGCCATTTCTCCATCATGACATGAACTATCAACCCTGATACTCATAGGCAGGTTACACCCTTCCGCCCACCATGTTCTTCCGTATTCTCTAAGAAGCAAATATTCATCCTGGAAGGCCCAGCTTTAAAATTTTTTTTTTTCAACGTTTATTTATTTTTGGGACAGAGAGAGACAGAGCATGAACGGGGGAGGAGCAGAGAGAGAGGGAGACACAGAATCGGAAACAGGCTCCAGGCTCCGAGCCATCAGCCCAGAGCCCGACGCGGGGCTCGAACTCATGGACCGCGAGATCGTGACCTGGCTGAAGTCGGACGCTTAACCGACTCTGCCACCCAGGCGCCCCTAGAAGGCCCAGCTTTAAAGTCAGCTCTGGTGGGGCACCAAATCTACTGTCATACCATGGTAATTGGACATGGATTGGAATGCTCTGTGACTTTCCCTCCTTGAAAGCACTTGACTTTCAATGAGAGTGGGGAACATGGATATTAATTGAAAGGCTACATTTTCTCTTCTTGCTTATAATAAGGTCCACCAGATTGCAAATGTACATGAATATGTTGATAAATGAAATTCTTACTTGGTAGGTATAGTTTGCATTTTCCTTTTTTGGGTGATTGATTACAAATGGTAGGCTTGTAGTGACATAATGAATAGTCATTTTGTAGGGAAATGCTGTACTTCTTTTTTTTTTTTAATTTTTTTCTTCTTTTAAGGCCCTAAAATAAAAGTGATGGTTGAAAAGTCAATCAATTGGTTTCTCAGTTTTGCTAAATAAAAATTTTTAGGAGATACATAGATTTACATTTTCATCTAAGTATTTTTCATCCAAAAGTGATGACTTTAGCGCACATTTTAGAGTCTGCAGCAGAGTCGATGCTAAAGTCAATTAGATGGCTTGGTAATAAGACTTCAGTAATATTAGATTTGGAAAGGCTTATGATTTTGATGAAACATAGTATATAGACAAGAGAAATTTTTCTCAGTGATTAAAATAGAGTATTTTTTTGCAACTTTGGGACAGCATAGTTATAAAATGATATTCAACTAACATTACGGTGTGTAGGGAAAAATTTTGTTTTAATAAAAAAACTTCACTTCATACACTACACTGGTCTGATAGTTAAAGTGAGTGGGAATCTTTGACAATAGGCCAATTATAGCATTGCTAGTGTATGGCATTGCATTTATTTCTTTAGGTTTGACAGTGGTTTCTGGTAACGTGCCTTTGTAGGGTGTCAGTTCTCTTGGAATTTTTTAACCTGGCTATAATTCAAGTAATGTTGTTATTTAATGTATAAATGGCTTTAGGAAGTAAACCTTTTTTTCTCACTTTTATACTACAAATTTTAAGCAGAGAATTAAAGCAGAATCCACTTCTAATCATTCTTGGTATTTCATTTTTTTGAAGTGAAAGTTTTTAGTCACTTTTCACTTAAAAATATGTATATATGAAGTAAACTCTGGACCATTCTATTTTGTCTAAGACATTCTTTGTATTTTTTTGTTCAAACTATGTAAAATAAATACCAGTTTTAAAAATTATTTTCTTACGTGTCTATAACATTTTCTAGCCATATGCTAAAAAATGAAAGGACCTTTACATGCAATAAGGTTTAAGAGGAAAACGAAGACTAAACAACCATTTAGGAGACTGTAGTAGAATCTGGTGTAAAAGAGGGAGGTAATTGTTCGTCTCTTTGGCTTAATCATTTCACCCCTACTGACGGTCTCACTGTTTGAGAGCCATCTTACTAAGTGGCCATCGGCTTGACCAATGGGTTCTCAGTTAACTATGATTGTATCCTGTTTACACAGCCATGATGTTTTCACCTAATGATGACAGGTTATCGGAAAAAAAACCCTTCACTTTTTGCATGTTCTTTTTAACAAAGTTTTGCCAAAAGTTTGCACATGCACCAAATTTGGTATTTGTGGAGTTTCCATTTCTTTTGTAACTCACTGCATTTTCCAAGGAAAAGTTATTACTATATTCATGCTAATTTCTGAAACCAAGACTAACAAAATTTTCAGCATCTGGCAAATTCCTTCAAGTATTGGTTCTTAAGAGATATTTACAGGAAGAATATATACTTTTAAATATTACAAAGGAAAACAAAGCATGTTTATTAAACCTAAATGTCTTAAGACAACTATTTAAATAATGTGGATATAGTCTTTTGGTTTTCAGATACATATTGCATACCTGTGTCTTGCTTCGTTCTTATATTTTCAGTACTTGACATGGTACTTAACACAGTAGTAAGAACTGAATGAATGAATGAATGAATGAATGAAATTCCTTCCATCACTTTGAAACATCACTTTTACTCAAGATTCTATCATTGGTCTTATTATAATTTCTAAACATTCCTATAATCCTATCTACTCTCATGACATTAGTAGTCTATTAAATCCCTCTCTGTTGCCTAACCTCTCTCTTGAATCCTAGATACTGTTTCCATGTGGATGTCTACAAGGTTCTTAACCTCCATGTCTGTGCCGACATTCTACTCTAGCTTCTTCAGCAGTTGCTTCTACTGATTTCTGTTTTGTTATCAGAATGTCTACTCTCCCACTGGCTGACTCTGAAATTTTCTTTTTACCCGTGTAATGTTTCCACCCAGCCAATTCCCAAAGTTTGTAATTTTGAATTTAGTATCTCCTCTTAATTATATCTCTTCATGTTTATTCTTTTTAAAAATTTCTGTTCTTGCCTCAAACCTAGATCATTGTAAAAGCCTCCAAATCAGGCTTTTGACTTAACTGCACCTTTTCTCTCCTGTCTACTTTATTGATACTACTATATGAAAAGTCATAATCCGGTCTCAGACTCATGTAAGTGCTTTTCCTTAGAAATCCCAGTTTTTCCCTATTTCAACTCATGTAAAAGTTACACTAATTTATGTTGGCTGGAATTACGATTAATTATTTATTAATAAAACAGTACTACCTCATGTCTGCACTGTGCCTTAAAATTGACAGATTGCTATCTTCTGTTATAATCCCAGTGAGAAAATTTAGCAAAGTGAACAGTATGAAAGGAAGACTTTTTCTAGAATGAACTGCTAAACTCAAGAGATCCAGGCTTAAAAAAAAAAAATGTTGCCATGTGTACTCAATGCAATTCTGGATCATTGTGTTCCATGACTATTCCGTTTAGGCTTTCCACCATCTCTATGTCATATGCCATTTCTTTTACTTATGACTTCCTTCAATTTAATACAAACATTTCATAAAGTGCTAGTTTGAGGTCTCCTGACCTCAACTGTCTAGCAACAAGTTGATTTCTTTTCCATGACTGGTCTTGCCTTATTGGCTCTCTTTTAATTTCTAGATGAGTAGCATCATTCTATGTAGAACCAAATGACTTGTCCAAGACCATAAGCTCTCATGTTTCCTTGGAAGCAAGACATCTATCAATCCTCCTTAATTTCAGGCCATTTTTCCTTATGAGATGTTCATAACTTTAGGTAGCAGTCATTGTCCAGAACTTTAAGAGTTACTTGACTGCCTACCTATAAGAAAGAGAATGGAAAGTCATCACTCTTTATGAATTGGATAGAATTTCCTGGGCTAGTCATTTCTTCAGCCAAAAGTTTTAGGACTAGGAGCAGAGAGAAGCTGACTTAGAATCGTTACAATGCCTGTAATATAGATAAATCAAGTACATAAAACACATTATGATATTAATACATTATGCTATGCAATTATTTTCAATTTTTTACCCAATACATGTTGTTTATCTTGCTATAGGTGTTTTGAGGATGGACTAGGATTTATTGAGCTGAGTTAATTGCTAATTCAGTACAAATAAAATAATGTAAGATTTTTGCCATGTTATAAGATGTTTTGATAGATTGTTTAATTACATTGCAAAAGGTTGCTTGTACTATAAAATTCCATATTCTTCCTCTCAGGGTCAGTAGCAAATACATTCTATTTCTAAGCTATGTTGCATATCTGGAAGCTTAGTAATTGCTGTTCATATTTTCTTACCAAACTGATAATGTGTTATTAATTCGGATTTTTAAAAAATAACCTTCTAAATCCCTATGTTTTGTCCTAGGTTTAAATTCTATGAGAACCAGACCACACATTCTTCTGCTCTTAGGCTGTGTTGTTTTCAGAGATGCTAACCTGTTAGTGATTAACCAAGATTAGGGTCTTGGATGCTTGTGGTTATCAGAAAGTTTTCCCTGAGGATGTCTACAGTCCAAGGAGAATTTCTGCATTTATGCCTAGGAGGGATGCTCTTAAACCATATTGACTTTATATAGAAACTTACATTTGTCCTGTGAATACTTAGCAACATTGTTGTATGATTGAAGTAAAAAATGTGACACCAAAGGGACTTGGTCTGGACTTGAGATACCAGACTCTTGTGTTTTTCAACCTAAATGGTGTAAGAAGTAGACATATCTTAGTAAATTTACAGTAAAAGATGTGTGATTTCACTGCATCCTATGCAAAGAAGTTGGGTGTATATTATTCCAAGGTGTAGGTGACAAGGATGAAAGAAATCCAGCTGCTAGCTATGCTCACTCTTTTCTTTCTGTTTCCAAAATGCATCTTTATAATATTTTCCATGTTTTAATTTACAAGTCTGTTCCCTAATTACATGGTGAATTCTGTGAAATATTTGGATTTATCTTTCTTTCCCATTACCCATAGTACTCAGTTTCTTTGCCAAATATATAACTTCATGAATGAAAAAAAAAAATCAGTAGCAGAGCTGAGGTTTAAACTCAAATCTGAATCTAAATGGAGTTCTTTCCCCTCTTTTACTATAATGACTTATCCAAACATTTCTAAATTTTATTTTGAAAATATATGATAAAACAACAAAATAATGCATTCGAGAGAACAAATTATTTCCTGTCTTTTTAAAAACGTTTTTCTCCTACTTAAAAAAAAATAATAATGTAGTATCTGATAAAGCCCGAACAGTAATGAGGTAGAGTTTGTATTGATTAGTAGGACTATGTGCTTGTACCCCCACATCACTCAATTTTCTATGGGAAGCTTAAATATTATAGTTTCTTGCTTCCTCTATGAAATGTCTCTTGGAGACTTTTGGAATTCACAGATCAGTTCCTCTGACTCACATGTGTTGGAGGCCATGTTTTCATTCATCCTTTCACCTCTCACCGACAGAGTATCTCAGCCTAATTAACGTCTTTGTTAATTAATACTTACAAAAAACTGATTTATATCTAGTTGTTTATATTCCCATGAAAACAAGATGACATTTAGAGATAAACTTAAGCAGGAATGGAAATATGTTAGACATAAAACCAGGAAAAGAATAGAGTCCAATGGCAGCCTCCATTCCCTCCCATGGATTTATACAGTAGACATCAGTAATTAATAAAGCCACTCAGAATCCTTCTTGACACAGTGTTCTTGGCATTAATTAGCAGCTGATTAGAAGGGGCAGGCAAATTGAAATCTATTTGCCATCCTTATTTTAGTCTCTGGTGTAAGTTAAACCATAGAAAACTATTTGCTTTCTTATCTCGCTTTTACCAGAATTTTTAGAACTAATTGTGATGGCAATATGTGGTAAAGAAGGTAAGATAAGAGAATATTTGCCACCTGCTGTTAGATAACTACTTTGGCCGTAAGGTCATGTCTTCATTTTGTTTTGGATATGATATTACTGTCTACATGTTTCACTCTAGTTAGAATATGACTTGGAAAAGACAGTCTCAATTTATTTCGCATGTTTAACATACTTGTCTAGCTATGATGATGAGCATTATGATAACTGGGTTCACCACGACTAACTTAAGGTGGTTGTGAACACCACACATGAGTCATTCTTATCCTGTGAACAGATCATTATTGCTAGAAGGAAGCTAGCTCTCTTTTTTTAAATATTTATTTATTTTTGAGAGAGCACAAGCAGGGGAGGGGCAGAGAGGGGCAGAGGATCCAAAGTGGGGTCTGCACTGAGAGCAGCACTGATGTGGACCTCGAACTCACCAACTGTAAGGTCATGACCTAAGCCAAAGTCAGGTGCTCAATCAACTGAGCCACCCAGGTGCCCCAAGAAGGAAGCTAGCTCTTAAGAAAAGGATGCTTAAGCTGATTATAAACTCCCTATAATCCTTTATGGACATTCAACGTCAATTTGGGAAAAGTTCTATCAAGTCTAGAGTTCTGGCAGTATTATTCATAATTTCAATTACCTTCATGAAGACGAGAAAGAAAAAATGTTGATTCATTCATAAATATTTGCCATATTTAGTATGGCTCTAAATTATGGTTTTTTTAATGTTTATTTATTTTTGAGAGAGAGAGAGAGAGAGAGAGAGACAGAGCATGAGTGGGGGAGGGGCAGAGAGAGAGGGAGACACAGAATCTGAAGCAGGCTCCAGGCTCTGAGCTGTCAGCACAGAGCCCGACGCGGGGCTCGAACTCGCGAGCCATGAGATCACAACATGAGCCAAAGTCAGATGCTCAACCGACTGAGCCACCCAGGCGCCCCTAAGTTATGTTTTTTTTTTTTTAATTGGCAATGATTTTAATGAATGTAAAACACTGCCTGTAGCAGTACATATATATTTTGCCTTTTGCTGTTTGAAATATGTGGTTCTAGATAATTTTGGCAGTAACAGTTTTTGACAATTTGAGCTGCAAATTGAGGCAGTGTAATCTAGGAAGGTGAAGCCTCTACAGTAACATATATAATTGGCTTTTCACGTCCTAAATTGACATGGTTGAGCCATCTTCATTACTGTTTCTCCACTTAGTATTGTCATAGCCACTTGAGAAGGTTTCTGGGTTTATTTTTGTTGTCATGTTGTTTTATGAGTTGTGTGTGTGCATCCACATATGTGCCTGTGAGTGTGAACATGTACACATGTGCATTCTTTGTAGACATGGAGTTACAAACGGAGTCTATCTCTCCCTTAAAAAGAATACTGGCATCTCCTTCTGCATTGATTTATAGGTAAACTGTATGTGTCTCCCCAAATCATCAACATAGACTAACCGCAGTCCTCTGGGCCTTGTCTGGAAGTAAGTTGGACGTTTCTTTCATCTTCTATCTTGTGCTTCCAGATATCTGCCTTTACTGGTTTACATTTTGGAATTACACTTGCTACCTTTATGGAAGGATGGTACAAGATACAAACTTATGAAATCTCCCAGCCCGTTTGCTTTAGGAGTGTGACCAGGCGTATATTCAATCAGATGATCTTGGGTCCCCTGCTTCCATTAGCAATTCACTTCCTTAAAAAAATATATGTTTATGTCACATAAGTAATTCTTGTTGCGAAAAATAGTAAGAAACAGCCAAAGAAAAAATAAAATAAATAGTATTAATAATTTCAGGGGCGCCTGGGTGGCGCAGTCGGTTAAGCGTCCGACTTCAGCCAGGTCACGATCTCGCGGTCCGTGAGTTCGAGCCCCGCGTCAGGCTCTGGGCTGATGGCTCAGAGCCTGGAGCCTGTTTCCGATTCTGTGTCTCCCTCTCTCTCTGCCCCTCCCCTGTTCATGCTCTGTCTCTCTCTGTCCCAAAAATAAATTTAAAAAGTTGAAAAAAAAATAAAATAATTTCAAAATGTGCTTCTTTTTCTCTTTCTCTGTCATTTCGAATATCTCTCCACCTATGCCTTTTTGTCTCTTCATCTCTTTCTCTCTGCCTTTCTCTGTTTTCATCTGTATGATTCTGTTTCCTGTTCCTCTTTATGTCTCTGCATCTTTTCTGTTCTTTGTCATGGTCAATCTGTTTCTCTCCTATGACATTTTTAATTTAAAAAAATGTAAAAAAAATTACTCTGTTAGTTGGCAGTTAAGGTTTTGGAATCCTATGACATGATATTGATTCTTGGCTGTGTTCCTTGTATCTTCAAAAATTATTTCATCTACCTAGGTCTCTTATTTTTGCATCTGTAGAATGTGGCTGTTAGAAGGATTAAAACAAATTAAAGCATTATGTACCATACTTGGCATTTAGGAAATACGAAGTTACTGTTAGGAACATACTTGTTTGTATTTCTTTACATACTTTCCTGATTATCTTATGATAAATTTCTGGGAAAAGAATTTGCTTGGTTACTTGGCAAGCATTTTTAAATATATATTGCCAACTACCCTCCAGTTATATTGGGTCTACTATTATTTCACCACCAGTATTGGAGGGTGTCCATACCCTGGCCAAAATTGGGGGTTGCTATTCTTTTAAATATTTCCCAAAAATAAATGAAGGCATTTTTTAAATTTTACTTTGATTAATACTGACGTAGAACTTTATATTCTTTAATAAATTGTTATGTTCATATCATCTGCACATTTTTTTCATTCAAGTGTTTGTCTTTTTATTATTGATGTATTAGAACTCTATGGGGTGCCTGGGTGGCTCAGTCAGTTAAGCATCCGACTATGGCTCAGGTAGTGATCTCACAGTTGGTGAGTTCAAGCCCTGCATCAGGCTCTGTGCTGACAGCTCAGAGCCTGGAGTTTGCTTCGGATTCTGTGTCTCCGTCTCTCTCTGTCCCTCCCCTGCTCATGTTCTGTCTCTCTTTTTCTCTCCCAAAAGTAAATAAACATTTAAAAATTAAAAAAAAAAAAGAATTCTATATTAAGAATACTAGCCCTGGTGCACCTGGGTGGCTCAGTTGGTTAAGTGTCCGATTCTTTTTTTTTTTTTTTTAATTTTTTAAATGTTTGTTTATCTTTTTGAGCGAAAGAGACAGAGTATGAGCAGGGGAGGGACAGAGAGAGAGGGAGACATAATCGGAAGCAGGTTCCAGGTTCTGAGCTGTCACCACAGAGCCCAATGTGGGGTTCGAACTCACCGAACCATGAGATCATGATCTGAGCCACTCAGGCGCCCCTTAAGTGTCCGATTCTTGATCTCAACTCAGGTTTTCATCTCAGGGTTGTGAGTTCAAGCCCCAGGTTGGGCTCCGCACTGGGTTTGAAGCCTACTGAAAAAAACAAAACAAACAAAAAAAAGCTAACCCTGTGTTATAGAAGATATAAATATTTTACCTACTGTTTATAGTCTGTAATTTTTTTTGTCATTAATTGTGGGGGTGTTTTTCATGAAGGGATGTTTTAATTGTTATGGGTACAAAATCATCAGTCTTCTACCGCTTTAAATCTGAGTGTTGGGAATTTTTTTTTTCTTGAGAAACTCATATTGCTTTCTCATTTTTGACTCTTCAGTCCAGTCTTCATTATCATGGATTATATTGAAGGGCAGATGCCATAAATAATATAAAATCCTAGTTAAGTATCGTACTCAATTCATGTCACAAAATGAACTACATACAAACTCATTTAGTAAAGTTAATTTGTGAATTACTTGGCATTTTATGGATAGTGTCTGAAAGTCTGGATAATTCTATTAATATAAAACATTTTAGGAATTGGTGAAAAGTAGTCAAAAGATGACTTGTGTTGATACAGTCTAATGTGTGTTTATAATTAGTTGTGCTTGCTTTTTTAGTATCAGAACGGTCTTTGCAACTTTGTGAATAGGTGTTGTTTTTGCTTTGTAGTCAGTTTAAATCCTAGAGATTCTACGTGGTTTAAGCTCAGCATTATTAATGATCCCATTTTCATGAGCTAGTAATATTAGAGAAGTCCTTGTCTTCTCTTTACTGTGGCATCACGATACCACTAATGTCACACCCTTAGGCGTCACACCCTTATGCTTTTTCCATGAGTGTACTTCCTGTGAGTTCCGTGTCATTATTTGTATTAAGTTAGGCCACCAGAAGATGCACCAAAATCAAATCTTTTCAAAGAATTTTACTTCTTTGGTGTGGATTCGCTTAAGTGTGGTTGTCTCAACACTCACTGATAACATTGTCTTTTCAAGGCCAACATGGAAGGACTTTGTCATGGCATTTTCTTCTGTCACTTGTTTTATTTGGCTTGACGAACAGTATGAAGATCCAAAAAAAAAAAAAAAAAAAAAACAGAGAAAGAAAAAGTAGTCATTTTTATTCTTTATTTAAATCACGAATTGTTTTATATTACTGTAATTTGTTTAGTATTTCTCCTTCCTCCTTCTTGCCCCCCAAACTATTGAGTAATTGCCTTTACAAAATGTAAAGCATTAAATGTTTTCAGCTCTGTTAGTGTTTTCACTAGTAGGTTACATGCCTGATTTCAGGAGCAAGAAATAGAAGGGCCGGATTGGAGTTGGGCTGGATGGGTAGAGGCTTATACATTGCAGAAGCAATAGTGTGGCTTTTGTTGATGATCAATGAAACTTTTAAGAATATACCTTATAAAATATTTCATCTACTTTGAGTTCATTTTCATTTCATGCATGCATATAACATCTTTCACTGTTTTTTTCAGTCAAATTATTCACCTTTCTCACCATTTCCCCTGTGCTATCACTGCCACGTCGATATTTGAGTATATGTTACTATGAATGTCTATTTTGATTTCCAAAAAATTCGGAGTCAAAATTACTGTTCAGCTATAGCAACTATATTGGTCCTTACTGCATGCATATTTCTGATGTCCTTTTTCTTTTTTCACTCTGCGAATGTGCTTTCTTGTATCCTTTGTGAAAAGAAGCAG
This sequence comes from Puma concolor, assembly GCF_028749965.1. NCBI lineage: Eukaryota > Metazoa > Chordata > Mammalia > Carnivora > Felidae > Puma > Puma concolor. The sequence continues at coordinate 57,994,440 of NC_141684.1, read as the reverse complement.
GGCATAAATTGCCAGATTTTAAAAAATGATTAAGTCTATTATGTACCCCAACATTAATATCATATTTTTCTCTACATTTACTTAATTGACCACAGCTTGGCCTACTTTTCCAATAACGATGAAGGAATTTACCATGAGTTATCCATATTTAATCAATACACATTATGGCCAACTCTTAACTCAGGAACACGAATGGCTGTCAAGCAGGGGTTTCCAGGCAGTAATTAATCCATCCTGCAAACCTTATTAAGTGACATTACAAGAGGCACCAGGCTGGGCACCGATAACACAAGGTACACAATCACCTCTGTTCTCAAGGACTCACAGTCTAAAGTGGAAGCCAGACACCCCTCCCCGCTTTCCACCCCTCCCCCACAACCAAAAATTGCAATACAGTGTGGCAAGCGCTATGATAGAAGTATGCCAAAGTGCTGGGGGTGGAGAGCTGGTGTCAGGGACACAGTGAGTGAATGTGCAGAAGGGAGAGAGTAGAGACAGTTGGGGACTTGGGACTGGTTCATTGAGTCTGGTAACAACACGGAGAGGGCAAATCTCTAGAGATGGATTCACCAGGAAAGACCTTACATGCTTAGCAGGGGGCTTTATCTGAATGCTGTGGGCAGCCAATGGAGGCTTTTAAGAAGTGGGTGGGGAGAGTGATGTAGTCAGATTTGCATTCAGGGAGAAATCAGAAAAATATCATGATAGAGCAATATATTACTACATTGATACAATGGCTCACTATAGAGAAATATCAGATGCCTTTAAACACTTCACACACAGTTTCTTAATCTGTGATGTTTTTGTTTTTGTTTTTGTTTTAGTTTGTTTTGGTTTTTTTACAACCACCTGATGAAACCAGCAGTTGGTTCATTGTGTTCCTGTTTTACAAATCGAACATGAGTGGAGGGCCGTAGGGCTCTTTGACTGTTCAGGGGCAGGAAAGGTTTGCACCCTGATCAGTCCCACTCTATGCCCATGACCTCTCACACCCCACCTCACTCCCTTGTTTGCAGATGAGAAGGGGGCTCCGGAGAGGGCGGTGTTTTGCTAAAGCTCATACAGATAAGTGAGCAGAGCCTGGGTTAGAACACACACCTCCTGATTCATAGGGAAGGCATGGCATCTGAACCTCCTAATCAGAACAGACAAGGTATGAGGAGCCTAGGAGACAAGGGAGATTAAAGACAAGGCGCCAGGGATAGAACACTGAAGTGCACAGCAGAGGGAGTTTTAGTGCAGCCAGAGGCTTCTCCATGTGAGGCAGCCCTAAGCAAGCCTGTGACAGTGGACCAGTGACTTCGATCAGTTCATTTTAGATAGATTCTGACCCCAGATGCTTTCATTCACGAGTTTTATTATCGTACTCAAGGGGCATGGTTTGGCTATGGAACACCATTCATTCATTTAAAACGAGTTTATTGAGATCTTATTATGTGCCAGGAGCTATCCTGAGTGGTCAGGATACAAAAGAAGGAACATAGCCCTCATTCATGGAGCTCTGATAGAAGAAACAGGCAGTAGACAAGTAAATTATAGCACAACACAGGGAGTGGAGAATCGGGTATGAGAAATGCTTTCTGGGAGCACAGAGGACAGAGATGGCCACACACCCTTAGGGGGGACTCCAGTGAGGCCACATTAAATCTTAGTCTCACAAGGTACATGAGAAATTACCAAGAAGAATGGGGAGATATTCCCAAATAGGGAAACAAGGTTCAAAATGCATGAATCATTATAAATTTAAAAAAAAAAAAAGACAAATGAGATTTCTACTTTGTCTTATTTTCAAAGCATAGGGACAGGTCCATCCCTCTTATCCATAACTGGGTTTTTAGGTAAATGTCAATTTAGGTAAATTGTTTTATCATTTTTATGATTTCTGAGCTTGACACAGTGTCTGGTGTGAGATCTGTGGAATCTGTACTGATTTTGTCCTGTAACACAACTGCTTTTCCCAAACTCAAACTATTCAGGCTTAAAGATGAAATACGTCTGGGCATACATTTTGAAGATAAAAAGACGAATCAGTTTTTCAGCGGTAAAATTATGATTTGTGAATTCAGTATTTTCCACAAAATAAATTTTTTCAAAAATAACAATGGTTTGCTTTTACCTAGGTCTTTACATTTTGAACATTAAAAAGTTCAAGTTCAGCAAAAAATGTGGAACTCTCTACTCAAACCTTAACTGTTAAAAGCATTAATTTTTTTTCTTATTTGATTTTCTGCCTCAACCCACCGCAGATGCTATTTCTATATTTAAAAAGCCAAATTAGTGTATTTGACAGAAATGTTGAACTAGGCAACACATGCCTTGAAAAAAAATCTATTTGCCCATTTGCTATTTTATTTAATCTGCTCTTGGTCCTAATCACTACTCATTTTGGTTACCATTTACCCAGGTAGTTTATTAAGTCAAATTCCTCCCAGGTGGGATGGACTGACTCTTAGCTTTTCACTTTCTTGGCATGATAGCTTAGTGATCTATGTTGTCATGCTAGTGAGGTCTTGGTGATGAACCATTAAATAAAATGATCTGCCCCCAGGCCAGAGAGTTGGTTGATTGCCAAACAGTAATCCAGTACAATTAACTATCAAAGATTTGAGCACTCCATTATTCTAAGAGATGGGACCGCAGCCACCGGGAAAAACAGAAATGGTGATTGATCATCTCGCTAAATTTTTGTTTGGAGATACATTTGAGTAGTTGAATTTATTATTATTACATTTAGATATTTCAACCTTTAGTCATCTTGAGTGCTAATTTTGCTAATTTTATTGAATTCCAAGATAAAAATTAAAAGAACATGTTCAGTCTGTAGCAAGAATAAGACTGTTTAATTGATAATATGTACCTCAAGGCTTTAGTGGAATACAGTGGGATATAAATAAATAAAATAAATATTCTCCATGAGAGACAGTTTCAAAATATCAAATTAAAGTGAAGAAATGACTCAAGTAATTGGTTATTTGTTTTTTAAGATACGTTGCTCTAATCTCATATGTTGTTAAACTATTTTTAGTTACAGAAACCATAAATATTCATTCAGTACCTTTAAGATACTCTTTTGGCAATTCAAGCAATCACTCATTCCACTAATGAGAATTTAAAGATCACATAGCGTGTTTTTTTTTAGCTATGTTCTACAATATATAGAGAGTTCATTACAAAGAGAAGAGCTGCTTTCTTATTTTGACTGTTTTTGTTTTTCCTAAGAGTTTTTTTTTGTTTTGTTTTTAATTTCTAAAGATGCACCTGGCATTCAGCACCATAGGTAGATAGGTATACATGCTTAAAGGTCATTATCTCAGCACCTCACCCAGTGAAACAATATGATACAAATTCCAGTTTTTGAACGGATACAAATTTATCTATTCCTTCCTTTGTTAACATCCTTTATTACTGAGCACCTGCCATGTGTGAGGACAGGGTTGGCACTAGGGATGCAGAGCCAAACAGAGATTTATTTGCCTTACCGCTGCTTGCAGTTTGAGAGTGGAGAATAATATCTAAACTCACATGTCCGATAAATTATGATATATTCTATGAAAGAGGCATGTAAACAGAAGACTTTAATTCCCTAGTCTGGGGAGCTGGCAAAGGCATCTTTGGGTCAGAAAAGAACACTGGGAGTTGAAAGTCAGTCTGGGTCTCAGTAAGAAGCCAGGTTGACTTCTTGGGTTTGGACAGGGTTAGCATTTTATTTAATTAAAAAAAATTAAGATTTATTTTTGAGAGAGAGAGACAGAGTACAAGCAGAAGAGGGGCAGAGAGAAAGGGAGACAAAAAATCTGAAGCAGGCTCCAGGCTCTGAGCTGTCAGCACAGAACCCAACACAGGGCTCACACTCACAAATCCCGAGATCATGACCTGAGCCAAAGTCAGACGCTTCACCGATTGAGCTACCCAGGTGCCCCTTGGCAGGGTTAGTGTTGTCCCAGGCGTGTTTTGGAAATTTGTGAAGATGTTGAAGATCACAGTGATAGATGACTAAAGGCATTCTACAGGTGGCGGTCAGGTCCACCAGACAACTACAATGCGTGAGAGAGTTGCACAAAGGAAAATTGTCCTGCATCTCAATTCAAATAACACGTCCAGCATTCATGCTAAGTGATTAAGCCTGTTTATGTGTATCAGCCCTACAACCTACCCCTGTTTTATATAGAAGGCATTTTTTCAACATGGTCTTCTGTACTGAAGTTTCCAGGAATGCAACAGTCAGGCACATTAAGGGAAGATGTTGCTTTTGTTTTGTTTGGTACTTTACTAAGAGTTAATTACTATTTAGAAAAATGATGTCCCTGATTAAAAGCCCTCTCATGATATGTGAGTGGACCAAGCAGTGCATTTGTAATCATGTATATTTGTGTGTGTGAATTCGCAGTGATGTTACTTATGGCTGTAAGCATATGGCTCCTTCATTTCATATGTGACCATGCCTTGGATTTTTTTTAATGACATATATATTATTTTATTTTACATTCCTTTTGTTTATTTCTTTTTTTATACTACACATAGGTCATTGTATTGATTTGTTTAAATGTTGTGTATAACTAGATAATGTTGTTACATATGGCATTATTTCAGTATAATTAAGAAGGCGTTGTAAAAAAAAAAAGATCCTTGGCTATGACAGAGATGAAAACCACTGTTTAAAACAATATGTGTGTTTTATTTTTTATTTTATTTTATTTTTTTTATAATTCTTTTTTTTTTTTTTAACGTTTATTTATTCTTGAGACAGAGAGAGACAGAGCATGAACGGGGGAGGGGCAGAGAGAGAGGGAGACACAGAATTGGAAGCAGGCTCCAGGCTCTGAGCCATCAGCCCAGAGCCTGACGCGGGGCTCGAACTCACGGACCGCGAGATCGTGACCCAGGCTGAAGTCGGACGCTCAACCGACTGAGCCACCCAGGCGCCCCCAATATGTGTGTTTTAAAGTATAGTAAAAGTTAAATAAAATGTTAAAATGTTTGAACTGAAGATTCATTTAATTCTCCAGCTTTGTAATGTTTCACAGATAAAACTTCTTGATTTTCAGATCAGATTCAGAAGCAAAAATTTCCTTTTTGATGGCTTTCTGGCCTGATTTTCAGAGCAATCTCTTTGACTCCATATACGGAGAAATGCAGAAGGAAACATATTACAATAGATCATTTGGGAATATTTACATTGGGTTGTCCTGCTCGGGCTATTTAGTACTAATATCACTGGGTTGAATACTTTAAAATGGAAAGGTCATTTGGAGAAAAAATTACTTACAAATAAAATCAAGATTTTTAGGATGCCTTCTTGGAGTGGGTCTACTCTTCTGGAGGACAGCCAGTAGTTCAGTGAAAACACATTGAGGTGCTTTAAAAGAGAGTATTTTGTTTTAATAGATACCATCATGAATGAGGAAGACACCATTCCACTAGTGCTACCAAAAAAGTATGACTAGGGGTGCCTGGGTGGCTCAACCGGTTAAGCGTCTGACTTCAGCTCAGATCATGATCTTGAGGTTCCTGTGTTCGAGCCCCGCGTTGGGCTCTGTGCTGACAGCTGGGAGCCAGGAACCTGCTTCGGATTCTGTGTCTTCCTCTTTCTCTGCCCCTCCCCCACTCACACATTGTCTCTCTCTGTCTCTCAAAAATAAATAAACGTTAAACAAATTTTAGAAAGTATGACTAGTTTCTGGTCCAGAACACCCAATTATATTATTAGGACTTATAGACTTATCCTTTTAGAGATTAAAGGGAGTATGAAGTTGGGAGTAGACAGTTTTACCTAGAGGACAGTAACAATGTCTTTATTAGATATAAGAATTTATAACGACAAAACAAATATTGAAGAATACAAACAAGATTACTAGGAATATATATAATAGTAAAAGCCCAGGAAGCCAGATTTATGAAAAATAAATTAATATCTTCCTTGACTTTTATATAGACTTTTTGTGAAAATCAGATGAGATAAATATATAAACAGTATTTTGTGAGTTCTAAGTGTAATGTGTTTTGGACTCCCAATCTTTCAAATATACAGAATACTATAATTAGGATGTGCTAACAGGAATTTATCATGTGAAATCCAGAAAATCTGAAACTGTGATCAAACCAGATGCATATGTTTTCTGCAGGTATGCTCTAATCATAGGTTTTGAATGATCAATTCTTAAACTATTTGTTGAGGCTCAGATAAGTATAGACAGAGCCAATTTACATTCAGTATCCCTGGACCCGTTGTTTTGTTTTTCTTTTCCGAGAGAGTCTGGAATCTTCTTCAATATGATGCTAATTTGTAGTCATCTTTTATACTGTGTCTAAGACACATTTTAATCAAGTGTGCTGACTCTCAGGTAGATGCAGTTTTAAGCCTTCGACTTCTCCAATAGAATTAAAGCAATTGCCACTGGCCAAATAAAGTCTACGTAATAATGAACATGAGGGAAAATATATTTAAAAGGAAGAGGGATATTATTCTTTCTCTGGAAGTACTATTACTCAAAACATCTGTCCTCAAAACATTTTTGCTTAAAAGGTGCTAGATCTTGGACCACCCGGGTGGCTCAGTCAGTTGAACATCCAACTCTTGATTTTGGCTCAGGTCACGATCTCACGGTTCATAGTTCGAGCCCTGTGTCAGTTCTGTGCTGGCAACATGGGGCCTGCTTGGGATTCTCTCTCTCTCTCCCTCTCTCTGCCCTCCCCCTTGAATATAAATGAATAAACTTTCAAAAAAGAAAAAAAAGTGTTAGATCAGAGGGTTTCTCATGGCTCTCCTTTCTATCTCTATGTCATCTTTATTCAATCTTATTTTTCTCACTGTTTTTTGTCCCTTCCAGACATTCAGATGTTGAGCATGAGAAGCATTCTCATTATTTCCTTTCTTCTGTGTTGCTTCCCTTCTGAGGGCTTAGGTTTTCCTACCTTCAATGTAGCAGGCTTTCTCTGTCATTCTTCTCTGTCTGTTCCCACCCCGCCATTACATAGGCAGTTCCCACCCTATGGTTCAGGGTTTCTGGTGGCTGAGACTATTCCACAATAGGAACTTTCAGTGGAAGAGGTGGGTGAATGTAAAGCCGTTAACAAGTGATGAATGAAATTAAGAATGTGGTTTATTGGCATATACAATGATGATTGTAAATAAGCATGTTTTGAGGATGAACTCACAAATATCATAGTTGATTATCATTGAGGAAATAAAGTATGAAAAGAAAAATAATCAAATTTACTTTGGTTATACCTAAGAAACACTGGCTATAAACACTTACAGGAACTGCTTAAAATTTATGTTGAAGTACAATTGATCTTAGTAATAATTATGCGTGCTGTAGACTCTTTTTTTTATGTTTATTTTTGAGAGAGAGAGGAGAGTACATGAGCACACACACGTGCAGGAGGGGCAGAGAGAAGGGACAGAAGATCTGAAGCAGGCTCTGTGCTGACAGCAGAGAGCCTGATGGGGGGGGCTCGAACTCATGAACCGTGAGATCATAACCTGAGGTGAAGTCAGACACTTAACTGACTGAGCCACCCAGGCGCCCCTAGACTCTGGTTTAAAAATGATAATAAGAACGATCTGTTATTTAAAGGTACACTATAGCATATGAGTCACATTAATTTTTATATGTTTTTATTATAGCATTGTAACTGTATATTCATATGTTCCTAACTTCATTGTTTATTTCTCTCATTGAGGGTTTAATCTCAACAACTTCAACAAGATGAAGGGAGGATTGGAGCATTAAGAGTGCAGTGTGGGTTCTCTCAATTTGGTCGGATACTCTACATAAAGAGTGTAGGATTACGTATTTTCCAAAAGTTATATAGAGAAATGTAAAAGAGACAGAGTTCATTAAAATAATTTTAACAGTTTCTCCAAGAAATCCCAGTGCCATTGAGATTAATTCATCTGAAAAGGAGATGACTAAGAAGCATTTGGTAACCCTTTTTCCAAGATGTTGAGAGATTTGTTAGTTCGTTTATGCCAGTCAGTTCTCTCATTCCACAGATTGATGGGTTTACAGTGAAAATATGGAGAGATTGTTTTCACCTTGAGGTCTTCTTGACTGTGAGTGTGGAATTAAGCATTAGAACATGCTTACCCAGGAAAGCCATGAAATCTCTATCCTTTTGACTTTTTGAGAACAATGGTCTTGGTTGACTTAAGCAAAACCTTGATCTTATCAGAGGCTTGAGTATAAAAGAGATTCCATTTTGAGGTTTCTTCTATTGCCCATTTATATTCCTGGGTAGAGTTAGGGATTGCTCCAAAAAGACTAATACTCTGAGCGTCTAGTTCTGTCCATTTCCATTTCAGCTGGTCTTGTTGAAGGCAATGTAAGTTTGCATCTTTTTCTGACCAAATGTTAGTTTCAGGTTGCCATTCTTTTTTTACCCTAATATCAGCATTATGCAAGTTTTTTGGCTATATTATTAAAGCAAAAGTCATTTCTTCCCTGCTGGGGGTTAAGCAGTACCTACCTATTGTTCCAACTTTCTGGGATTCTTCACAATGGGTTCCAGACCTAGGTTAATTAACAACTCTGTTAACACCTCCTTGAGCTCAAGTGGTTCAAATACAGCCTGCTGAGACATTATTTCTTAAAAGGTGAGGACTAATGACCCAACTTTCCGTCGCCATCTCAGAGGCCAGTTTTCAATCTCGTAAAAATTTTAAGTCAAGGAAGCTCAACATAGAAAGTCATGAGCTGTCATAAAATACTATTCCGGATATAGTTGGTTGGAATTGCCTGGGCACTTGGTAACCTAAAATACAAGTTAATAGTAATTCCACCTCATTTAGTTGTGTTTAAGGTGCTTGAGAGTTATACTTAATAGACCATAAAAACTATACCTTAAGACACTACTTAAATACAATAATAAATCCTTGTACAAAGTTCTCCCAGAGACTACAGTTTAAAAAATCATTATAAATGTTAACTAAACCTCACATATATTTCTGTATAAAGACCTTTGATTGTATAAAATTTTAGATGTGCCAAAATTTTTAAAATAAATTAATTGTAGAGGCTATAGTCTGGTTTATGCTCCCTCCCGCCTGCCACCATTTTGGTAGTTTGGGTAGTATATATTTACATATAGTTTTACACAAATATTAATATTTTATATGCATAGGTTAATATATCTTGAATGAAATAAATTTGTCATCTTTAATAAACATACTTAGCATATAATCCTAGCAGAAATCACCTCCATGTGGCATAGGACCAAAAATGGATAGCACTTTGATGTGTAACATGATATCAGTATCCCTATATCATTACTAAATACCCATGGTGTTAAAAGGAATTAAAATGCAAGACATTAGACCACTACAAGAAAGAGAACAGAACAGATTATTCCCTGTTGTTGCATTGCCAGGCACAGTTCTGCTGAGTATTGCACAACGCTTATTTTATTTAATCGTCAAAACCATCCCATACAGCAGTTATTATATCTCTTCATAAAAAGGGAAAGCTATGCTTTCATGGTTTAATAATTCACTGAAGACCATATTTCTATTAATTAAGGAAGCAGCATCCAAAATTTAATCTATCCCACTTCAAAAATCCATGCTTTCATTTATATCCTAACAGGTAAGTGGCATATCCATAGTTAAAGAAAGAGCTAAGAGGGGCACCTGGGTCGCTCAGACAGTTGAGTGGCCAACTTCGGCTCAGGTCATGATCTCATGGTTGACAAGTTTGAGCCCTGCATTGGGCTCTGTGCTGACAGCTCAGAGCCTGGAGACTGCTTCCGATTCTGTGTCTCCCTCTCTCTCTGCCTCCCCCCTGCTCATGCTCTGTCTCTCTCTGTCTCAAAAATAAAGATAAACATTAAAAAAATTTTTTTAATTAAAAAAAAAAAGGAAGAGCTAAGAGAAATCGGGACAACCTTTCTAATGTCCCTCAGTGACGGAAGGATGGCTGCAACATACAGAGTATTAAGAGTACTATGCACAAATAGGATGGAACTTTGAAAAATGATCAATTACAGTATAACAGTACCACCACATTTTCTGGAAATTCTGTGGAACAAGTGTTAAAAAGGAGAGGTTGAACACTGATCATTTAGGCCCACTGATGTCAAAAATTTAAACAAGTAATTGGACTTTATGTTAAGAAGCAAGTATTAAATGTCTTAATGCCTGGTTCTAACATGTATTGTAGTATTTATTTTCTTCAGTTTTAACATTATTTGGTGGTATGAGGTTGCTGAGAGTCTAATAAAAATAGCACTATTGTGTGGCCATCATATGAATTAACAATATCCAAAAGTTACTGCAACTTGGGTATTTAAAGCAGTCTTGTACCATGAGAAACCAGATAGTTTTAATTTTCATCTCACATGTAACTTAAATATGTGAATAATCTTTCTTGAGGAAATATCCAATTTCAATTATTGCTTGAAAAGTAAAAACAGTATTATTTTCATGGCCATAGGCTGTGGATAATATTGAATCCCTATATTATTGGTTATCGATAATAAATATCTCATGAGATTTATGGACCTTACAAGGATCTATGGATTGAAAATCATAATAGCAAATTTCCTAATTATTTTCTTTTTTTCCCCTTTCTATTAGAATGGAGGCTAGCAGGTAAAATAATACACAGGAGAATATTCTAAAAGAAACTTATTTAAATATTGACTTATTAAAATATTTCATAAGTCTTTAACAGTACTTTTAGAATGCACAAAAAGGTGTTTCTGCTACTTTTCAATTACTTTTTAAAGGAATAATTTATTATCTCAAGTAAATGGAACTCTTCCTTTCTCAAGAGTGAGTCTGTAGCATTCTATCAGTCCAGCATAGTTTTTGGCAAATGCTAGCAGTTTTATTAATGTAGATTTTCCCCCCTAATACTCAGTTACTTCCAGTCAAAATCAAGCAGAAAGACAGACTCTTCAGAGAATCAGAATCCCTTCATTTTTTTTTCAGTCTCTATCTCTCTCATAAAGATAGGGGTGTGTGTGTGTGTGTGTGTGTGTGTGTGTGTGTGTGTGTGTGTCTGTGTCTGTGTGTCTATGTCTGTGTGTGAACATGACATAACATGATATGAGGTGATAGAAGTATCTTAATTTCACAGAATCTCAGGTACCTCATCAGTACAATGGAGATGGAGTAAGATGATGTAAAAGCACCTTGCATCACCTTATGGTTATTCAGTGAAATTTATTTTCATCCCTTCCATTTTCTTACCTCTTGAGTTGACATTCTGTTAACATTTCTGGGTTGGGACAAACTATTTAGGTAACATATTTTGTTTTCCTCAGTGTTGCTTTAATGAGTAGAAAATGCAGCTTGGGTCCTCCTGGCAGGGTGTGGCCTTCTTCATCTTCAAATCCCATGTTTTCTTGGACTCCCGGCACATCTTTGAATGTTGCTAGGTAAGACTGGTACATGTCGTCTCTTTAGAGAGCTACCTCAAATAAATTGAGAGGGAGAGAACCAAATTTTATTAGACACCTGCACATAGCACATTAACATGTTATTGCCTGACTTAATCTTATAAAAAAGTCGTGAAACAGGTAGTATTAGCCATATTTTACAAAAGAAATTGAGTTTTCAGTGAATTAGCTTATAAAGGACAAGTAGCTGGTGAGAGGTAGAACAAAATTAAACTTTGAGATTTCCATAAAACTTTGTTCTTCCAAAATACAATATGTTGTTTGTTATTAAAAGAGAACTACTCTTCTAAATGCAAACACAAGGTTAGTTATCAAACATGTTTTCTGGACGTGGCATTTGGTAACAATGCATTGGACATTGGTCCTGTATTGTGCACATATGTGGGGTAAATAAGGTATATGTATAAATAAGTGTAAAAAAAGAGAGAGTATGTTGAGTGTCATAAGAAAGATTCAGATAAAATCCTTTTGGGTTCCATAGAGGACAAGAATATTTCTGACTGAGGTACCTGGGTGGCTCAGTTGGTTAAGTGTCCAACTTTGACTCAGGTCATGATCTCATGGTTCTTGAGTTCGAGCCCTGTATCAGGCTCCACGCTGACAGCCGGGAGCCTGCTTGGGCTTCTCACTTTCTCCTCTCTTTGCTCCTCCCCCACTCGCACCTTCTCTCTCTCTCAAAATAAATACACCTAAGGAAAAAAAAAGAATATTTCTGGCTGAGCAGTCAAAAAAATCTTTTTCACTGAGGTGACATTTGGTTCAGGCTTTAAATAATGTGTAGGTATTCTAGACGAGCACCGCCCCCCAATTTTTTTTTAATGTGTATGATTTAGGTATGTGAACATAGGATATTGGGAAGTGTAGAGAGACGAGTGTGAACGAAGGCACATAGATAAGGGGGCAACTGGTAGGTGTTTAATAAAAGTGGTGGGCAGTTCAGAAAGGAATGTGAAATTTTGAATGATAGGTTAAGGATCTGGGAATTTGATAAACATTTAAGGAATTGGATAAAAAAAGGCTTGTCGGCTTTGATGACAGGATTGGCATAATATGATTTAGGAAAAATATTAGTGGTAAGAAAGCTTAATAATGCAGGCTGTGATGCTAAGTGCTCACCTTGTGATTGTAGTCAAGCAAGCCATTGAGGGGATGAGACCAGCTGTTCCAGTGAGAAGTAAATAGCTTTGGTAAGGACAATGAGAGTAGAGAGAAAGGGAAAGATGAGACAATATTAGAATAGGTAAACACAATTTATTAGATGCCTGGGGCAGAGAAGAGGAAGATGTCTGAGGTGACATCTGTGTTTCTGTTTTGTGTCTAATCAGAAATGTGGAGGGCACAGAAGAAGAACAGAGGCAGGTTTGAAAGGAAGAATGGTGAACTCGTGTAGGGATTTACAGAGTTTGAAGAAACAGTGGAAGCCCCAGGAAGAGATAAATTTGGGGTTTTGAGACACACAGTATGGGTTTAGGGAGAAAGGTCATCATTAGGAATCGTGATTTGTGAGCAATCTCCATTAAAGGGCATAAACTAACCCATGAGAGAAAATGAAATGATACAGCAGAGATTTGATGTTGAAAGAGAGAGCATAAGTGAAATATCTTTAAAAAAAAAAAAAGGTGGTTAGTAATGCCAAGTATTTCAGGGAAACCCAGGAAGGTGAATAATACAAATGATCTCTTCCCAAATCCTTACTTTTGTACATGGAGAATGAATCCATTTTCATGTTTATGACATCATTTTGTATGCTTACTAATTGTATCCATCCCTTTAGAATTTGAGAAGTTTTCCATGGAGTCAATTTTACTTGGCTCTACCTTTGGAGTCAAAGGATGTCTTGATTTCATTCTGTTGCAAATTGTCATGTATATCAGTGTCTATTGATTATAAACACATAAAGCAAAGCTCTTCAAAATTTGTATTTTATTTTATTTCGTTTATTTTTTTCTGAGAGAGAATGTATGGGGGAGGGGCAGAGAGAGAGGACAACAGAGGATCTGAAGTGGGCTCTGTGCAGCCAGCAGAGAGCCTGACATGAGCCTCAAATTCACAAACCACGAGATCATGACCTGAGCCAAAGTTGGACACTCAACCAACTAAGCCACCCAGGCGCCCCTAAAATATGTATTTTAAATTACACTGAAAAAGTTTCATACTTTACATAGATTACATTTTCTCTTGTAATTTTTTAGGTATTGGATAACTTTTTTTTTCAAATTATTGCTTAATAGTATACTCATTTGTGGAATCAAAACTGGGGTTAGAAACATGTGGGATGGGTTTTGACTTCCTGCTAGCGTCTCAGCTCTGTGAGCTAATTTTCCCAAAATTGAGGCTGGAAGGGCAAAATAAAGACTATGACTTTTTTCTTTTATTACCATTCTTCCAGGCAAATGGGAATTTCTAGCTTTTTGCAGATCTTTAAAGTTTTCTTGGTCCTGAGGTGACACAGGTTCTACTAAAAATCTCATTGTTATAAAACAAATCCATTTTGTCATAAATAAAAAGCTGTGCCTAGACATCTCGTAAGTATCTCAAATGCAGTATGTATATAGTCTAAGATATAGCACATCCTTTTCTCCAACCTGTTTGTTACATTGCATCTTCCACCCTTGTCAATGGCAGTGTTCTCCATTTGCTTGTCCCAAGCTAAAAACCAGGGAGTTATTTTCAATCTTCTTTCTACTATCAGCTCCCCCCCCCCCAACTCTATTCAGACAATCTGTCCAGAAGTTCTATTAAATATTTTGTCCTGATTAGCTCTTCAGTCTCTCAGGGACTTCTCTCTTGCCTGCCGCGAATTATACCTTCCTATTCTTTCTAACCATATTCATTGAACATTATTGCTATGTGCTGGGCATGAGTCATATACTGGAGATAAAACCATGGTCAGGAAGAATCAGTCCATGCCTTCGTGGACTTGCATGTCTGGTGGAGAAGACAAACACCTACCAGTCTACGATTGGATTAAGTATCGATGATCTAAATGCTCTGAAGAAAAAATACACAGTACAACAGGGGGAAAAAACAAGGGCAGGCTTTCTTCAGAAAAAGAAAAGGCTCTTAAGCTGGGAAGTTGTGACTTACAGGGTAAATAGGAGTAAGACAAAGTGGAGAAGAAAAGCATTCAAGGCCGAGGGGATTCCAGAAGCTTTACACTTGGAATGAAACACTTGAAGACCTGAAATCAGGATTGTTGGAATAAAGTGAGCAGGTGAGGAAGATGAATGAACCAAAGCTGCAGTTGGGTTGAAGCCACATTCAGGACTCTTAGGCATAAGGATCACATACTTAATCTTCAAAATGGAAATATTTTTCAAGTGAAGAGGCATTGGTGTTAAACTGGGAATGTTCTGGGAAAGCTTGACCATATGGTCACTCTATCTAGAGTCATGTCAATGTTTCAGATTTTATCCTAAGAGGAAAGGAAAACCATTGAAGGGTATTAAGTAGGGGTGTGAATTTATCAGATTAGCATCTCAAATAGCATTTCTCTCCATCACCCTTGCCCTCTCTGCCTACTTTTTTCCTATTTCATTTTATTTCACAACCCTTATTATTACCTGAATTTACATATTTATTTGTTTGAGTGTTTTATTTATTCTTCACTTCTAGAATTTAGGCTCTGTGGGGCAGTGACTTTGTTTTATTCATTCTTTTATTACAGCACCTAGAATGGTACACGACACATATGGATGTTTTAGAAATTGTTAAATTAATGAATCAGATTGCTTTTTCAAGACACCGTGGTTTTTGTCTGAAGTGACTACAAGGCAGGAGAGCTGATGGCAAGAAATGGTGGTACATGTAAAGAAGTTGATAGATGGGGGCACCAGGCCGTCTCAGTTGGTGGAGCATGCAACTTCTGATCTCAGGATTGTCAGCTTGAGCCCCACGTTGGATGTAGAGATTACTTAAAAATAAAAAAATCTTTTGGGGTAACTGGTGGCTCAGTCCATTAAGCATCCAACTCTTGATTTTGGCTCAGCTCACAATCTCACGGTTCGTGAGGCTGACAGCACAGAGCCTGCTTGGGATTCTCTTTCTCCCCCTCCCTCTCCCTCTCTCTGTCCCTTCCCCACTCATACTCTCTCTCAAAATAAATAAACATGAATAAATAAATAAATAAATAATCTTTTTAAAAAAAGATGTTGATAGGTGGAGAACTAGAGGTAGGTTTAGGATGGAGTGATGGTTTAGATGTAGGTAGTAAGGAAAAGAAAGCATTGAAGATGACTTCCACCTTTCTGGAATGAGCCACCGGGTGAATTTGAAGTGCCACTAAATGAAATGTTTGGAGAAGGAATGTGGTGCAGCAGTGAAGAGTGCAGGGGTTCACCTGTCTGCTCCCTCTCACTGACACTGTGACCTTGGGCAGATTGTTTAATTTCTGCGTGCTTTGGTTCCCTCATCTCTAAAATGGAGGGTAGGATTACTGCCTACTCTGTAAACCATATTGTGGGGATTTCAGGAAAGAATGTATGTAAGACATTTAGAACAGTTCTTAGTACATAAAAAAGTACTCAGTAGAAGTTAGTTATTGAAGAAAGAGTAGAGGATAAATCAAAAGGGTGAAGGGGCGCCTGAGTGGCTCAGTCAGTTAGGCATCTGATTCTTGGTTTTGGCCCAGGTCACGATCTCATGGTTCATAAGTTCGAGGCCCGCATTGGGCTCTGTGCTCACTCTCTGCCCCTCCCCCACTTGCACTCTCTCTGTCTCTCTCAAAATAAACAAACTTGAAAAAATAAATAAATAAAATGGTGAATAATCGGTTCAGTTTTGTAATTGTTGAGTATTGGCTATTGTGAGATATCCAAATGGATATGCCAAGATGGCATTTGTAGTAAATGAATTTAGATCTCAGAAAAGAGGACTGGGTTAGAGAAAGAAATCTGGGAGTCATCTGAATATGAGTTATTGAGTTTACTAATTGTGTTTAGAACTAAACTCCAGGGGGCACAGAATGGTGAGTAAGGGAGGCTGAGGAGGAGGGCCAAGAGAATTATGGATAAAGGCAGGGCCAAGAGGAAGAGCTGTGGTGAGCTGTGGGAGTACTTCCACTTTGAGTTCAAAGACGGTAAGGGTCACACTACCGGACTGCTCTTTCCAATTCAGGCAGCACGCCTTGGCCACGGTGGTCTTTGTGAACCAGGAGCTAATCTCATCTTATTTCCACTTAACATCTTTTAGTGACTTTCCTAATCATTAAGTTCTGAGTAGAGTCTTCTTAGCAGCCATCCAAGGTACTTCACATTCTTATTCAAATATACCTCTCTGGTTTTCTCCTTAAGTGCATCAAATATGACACACATTGTCTCATACGCTCTTCCATTTGCTCTGACCGCCCTACCACCTGCTGTCTATAAGGCTAATTGTGGGCAGACCTACCAGACCAACCTCTAGGAGTATTTCTTGACTAAATGCTACCTAGACGTGCCTTTCTTCTAGCCCCATGGGATCTTCAATTTCTTCCCGGGAGAAACCTTACCACTAGGTTGTATTTGTTCATTTCATTCTGACTCGCTCCCTTAGGACATGAGCTCCCCAAAAGAATGCTGCACTTTGTTTACGTCCAGGGCTTGCCGTAGTGCACACACCAAATGTGTGTAGAATTAAAGAATAGTCAGAAAGTGGATCCCACTGACTTCTCAGACTCCATCAAACCATTTCACATTCACTCAGACAATCCAGGAAAACTTGGATATATGATAGAACCTGGTTCAGAAATGTTATACTCAGAAGATACTCTTACATATTCACAACAAATTCAGATAAATGAAGGGTATGCAGAATTGTTCCACAGGATTATTGGATGATTTGAAATGTCACGGAATTATTATAAAAATCTGTAAATAACATTTTTTGTATAATCATAATTAGCACATGGGTTCATTTTTGAGTTTAAGATTGACGTATCATATCTATCTTTGTGTATGTTGACTTAATTGTCAAGTGCTTACTTTATTCTAGCACTTTGGCAAGTAGTTTGGAGGTGGAAAACGTGGTCCTCACACTCCTGATATCTTCGGGGTGATACAAAAGACACAAACCAAAGGTGGGAGAATGGAGGCTTCAAATGACTATTTAATCCTGGAAGATGAGTCTCACTTTACTATTTGGCTTTGAAATAATCTGTGTAAGGATTTTACTTCACTACTTTGTGGAAAACTTGGATTTTCTTAAATGAACTGAGTAGCTACATTTGATTGTCGAATTTATTTCATCTGTACTTTAAAACTTTTTATTTTATTTTATTTTATTTTATTTTATTTTATTTTATTTTATTTTATTTTTATTTTTGCAACGGATGTGCTCCACATCAGAAATGGCATTTAGAACTTTTATTGAAGACTAGAGGAAAATTACACACCTCTTTTTCAGGTACATCATTTCAGGTTTAATAAGTAGAAGAGTATAATGGCCAAAAACTATGGTTTTATCTGTGAGACATGACAGCATCAGCTATTCAGTCAAACCAGGAATTTTCCTATCCCATCCAAAGTGACCCGTTTTGGGACCAGAATGAATGAAAGCACTGGTTATTTGGTTTTCCTTACACTGGGGCCTAGTCCAAGTTCTGGGCTCAGAAGTTTTACATTTGAGAATCATCAGATAATGATGAGTCATTATCATTATAATGATTAGTGCCCATTATGGCATTCAGAGCCCGGTCTGAAATGGCATATATTTGCTGGTAACATGTTTGTTATTGTTAATCATGGCAGGTGATGATGAGATTACTAGGAAAAAGTAATATTTTGAAGTGGTATCATATCATCAGGAAGAAAGGGGTGATTCTGGTAATTGGATTTGCTGAAGTTTATATATCTTTTCCCATCCATTTCATTCATCTATTAAAAATAGATGTTATTAATTTCAAAGACTAATTCTAGCCATACTGGTGGACAGAAATATATCTGCCTTGACTCAGGCTTACTTTTTTATATGTTTCTTGATTTTTGAGGCAATTATTCAGCTCCATTCCCAAAGTTGAAACTCACGTAAACTGTTTTGCTTTTGCTCTTTTTTTCTGTGAAATAAGAATAGAAATTATGTATAACGCAAATGACACATACAAAATATATACCATAAAGGAGATGCCTCAGAGTGAATTATCTCAAAATAGTATACTTTCCCATCAAAATCAGAATTTAGGTTCATGATTTTTTTTAAGAAGTATAATTTTCTTGACTTTCACATACGTAATTAAATTGATATAACTTCCTTTAGGTCTGTGTGGTATTTTAGAAATTTGAAATTTTTTACAAGACAATCAGAAGATTTGTAATGGTCTGTGTACTTGATTCAAATAGCAATGGATTTATTTTAGAGGTGTATGAAGCATACTAACAAGTTACCTAAAACTTCTGCTTTTTTACATCTCCAAAATATCATCAGTGATAACGGCAGCTGATTTTATCTAGAAACAAAAATATTTGCCCTATTGAAAAGAAGTCTGGCAAATTTGGATGTTTCCAGCTAAAATTCTGTGTTACTGGGTAAAGTAAATAATTTTAAAATTGCCAAGCATTGCCCCAAACGCAAAGTCACAGGCTGTGAGAATATGAATAGGTGTGTTGAATAGAGAATGACGTGAAAAATGTGAGAATATTTATATTTAAATGCAAAAATCCATGCAAGAATCCAGCTGCTTGATAACTTACTAGATGAATTTGTTATTAATACTGTTCCCTAAGCCACTAATGAGAGATGTTTTTTAAGATTGAAAATTGTGTAAAAGCTTTGTACCTAAAACTGATGGGAGTAATTGGTAAACTGCTTAATCAAGTCCCACTTGGAAGTGAATGGGAACTGCAGGGTAGAAAATGTAGGCTGGATAAGTAACCCAACAAGTCAGCAGAGTTCTCTTTACAGAAAGAAACAAAGATAGCAGTAATTAATGACCCTGACTCTGTGCCAAAAAAGCTTTCTTCTGACAACTCCAACTTAATTAAAACTTAAGACATTTCAATGGCCTCCAAAGCCCCTGATGGGGTGAACTCTTGCAGACTCGTGAGAAAATTTTGTAAATTAAAGGAA
>NC_141684.1:57890000-57970000 GCF_028749965.1 Puma concolor | reverse complement strand
TATCTTTTATAAGTCCCTTGCTAATTCTCCTTGGTTTAGCAGTTTTTATTCATTAGAATGGAAAAAATTTTTTTTTTCTAATTTCTTTTTAACAGTTGGCTCTTATCTAGCCTTCTCAAGCTCTGTCTTGGCTAAATGCCAAACAATCCTAAAGGCATGTGGGACTAAACCTTGTAAAGGCACTGTAGTGATTTTCAAAGAGATAAGAATAGATATTATGAGTTTAAAAAAATACTTTTTGTAGATATAGTTAAAGGTAGACAGTGTTTTGGAGGAAATAGCAGAACTCAAGGGGCAGTTCACTGGCAGTAATCAGCTGTGGAAAGCGTTGGATCAGTCCTATTGTCTTCCAGTTTGACGTGGGATGCATTCATATTAGGCTTTTTAAGTACTAGATTTGGTTTTACAGTACTAAAATGTATTTCTTTGGTGGGCTTGGCCTCTTCTAGCACCTTGGTTTACTTACTCCTGGATGGTTTTAACAGCGAGGGAATTGTACAGGTGGAGGTAAATGGTTAGTAGATCAGCCATGTGCGTGGGTCCGAAGTGAAGTACTTGTATGAGTATTTGATGATTTAGTAAGTTGTGTGGCCAAGGTGTATTGATCAGCTCATGACCTCTTTTTGCTAAGATTGGTTGAATTGTGATTTTTACTTTTTCTGCAGAGTTGAAAACAACTGCTATGCATACAGTGGTTTTTGTTTTGTTTTGTTTTCTGTTTGTTCCTTAGGAGTAGTTTTCACCCACAACTTTATTTCAAGGGTGATTCTTGTTAAATGGGTCTGCACATCATTCGTTACATTTTTTTATCTTCATAATGAATGAAATGTAATAACAAGCAGCAATTATGTGTTTTACAACAGCACATACATTAAGTCCCT
The DNA here is from genome assembly GCF_028749965.1 of Puma concolor. Lineage (NCBI taxonomy): Eukaryota > Metazoa > Chordata > Mammalia > Carnivora > Felidae > Puma > Puma concolor. The sequence continues at coordinate 57,969,119 of NC_141684.1, read as the reverse complement.
TGGAACACAAGAGAACTTAAGTTGTCTTTTAGATCATTTGCTCATGTGGGTCATGTGACCGTGTCCTCAAAATGATAAAGTGATCCATCAGTGTGGTAGAAAATTTGCTATTTAAAATGAATAAAGAAAAAAAAAATACAAGCCTGGTAGTTAAGCTTTTACTTTTCACTTGATTGTGTTGGCATTGTGTATACATCATTTGGGTAGAAGAATTTTTTTTGACCTGTTAATTTTTTATCACTATGCAGGATATGCCTTAACCATCAGCTTTTCCCTTGGCATCAACTGTAAGCTGATTTCCAGTGATATTTAAACGTGTGACTATAAAATATTTCTACTGGCATTTCCTTACTAGTTAGCAGCTGTTACAACAGCGTCCAAACATCCATTAAGTAAAGAGAGATTTGTTTGGTAATATAGATTAATAGGGAAGTGATCACAAGGCTAGGAGTAAAAGTTTTAGGCGAATACAAGTGCGTTGGTTCCTAATTGGAAATTGTATAAACAGACAGATTTTCAATAAGAATGTTAACCTTCAGATGAATTCCATAAAGTATATGGAGTGTAGCTTAACATGTTTAATTTCAGACATCACCAACAGTAATCAGATAGGGATTTCAGAAAACAATTTATTCCATTTCAATGGAATTTCCATTTTGCTAGCTGTAATCTCAAATATGTAAATGGTAGCCAAAGCTGGATATGATGCTTCAGTTAAGAATTTTTTTTTTTTTTTTTGCCCGTTGTTTCTTCTAGCATCTTCTTGCCAAATCTTCTGGAGCGCTTGTAATTTCCTCTGTACAGAGCCCAACAGGCTCATCAGCAGCAGAAGGTAAACATAATAGATGTGAGGAATTTCTGGAGATTTATGAGGTTTAGTTTTTTTGAAATGCACACTCTGTCTGGCTATGCTGGTGCACGGCCACATGTGGACTCTATGAATTGAAAATGTTATAAATGGGGCATCACTTACCCCTTGTGAAGAATAAGGTTTAGGAGCAAAAGATGTTTTCTGTGAGAGTATTTAAAGATTATTGGCTTCTGAATTATAGCAATGCAATGGAGATGAAAAGAAATAATGAATACTTCAAACCTTAAATTTTTAATCTTGAAATTTTATATGGATTCATTTTCCCTTGGTTTAAATATATTAAATTTTATCTTTCTCTACCTTCTTAAACTTTTCTGCTTCTCATTTATAAGACTGAAAAAAAAATCTGGGTATCTGTACAGAACATCCCAACAATATCAGACAACTTCTGATGAAGACTATTGACATTGCAGACATTTGGCATGATATACTGCCAAAACGGAAATTAAAAAGTACAAGCCATTATCCTAAAGACCATCTGTTTATGAAAATAGTTAATTTCACATCACTTTGTTGAGCACAAAAATGATCCCTGGTGAAGGACAGAATATGCCTCTCTCATAATCACGATAGCTTCATTGCTTGTTAAAATGATCCTCTAACTTTTTCAGAGACTTTATTGATATTAATTAATCAGCTTCAACGCTGCAAACATCTCAAGATCTCAAGAGTGCAGGTGATCTTCTGTGTCAGGCATTTTTCTACCTCCTTTCTTTTACGTATCTCTTGCTGGAAGAGTCTAGCGCAGCATTAGAAGTACACAGAATGGCCTCTCGTTCCTGCCTTTGTTTACCAGTAGGGTTGCCTGGTGGAAGGGCTGTATGCAGTCATGTATGTGATTTTTGTCACGGCCTCACAGGGTGGCATCGTTTTCAAGGACTTACATAAACGATAGCATGGATCTTATGGAGATGATTATGACTATGAGCATCACTTTAACCTGAATCACCTTCCACAAAAGGGTTGGAAAAGGGAAAAGGTAGTCTTTTACCACAGGCATGTTTTAATAAAAGCTCACCTGCCTTTGGAGATGAGCAGCATGTGAGGTGTTGTTGCACAATGCATTTAAAATCAGAAGTGTTTTGCTTGGTCCCCTCATGATTTTGTTTCTTGTGAATGATGGTGCTTCCTACTTTAGCTTAATTGCTAAAAATTGAAATGCCTACCATTTGAATATAAGCTTTAGAAGAATAACGGATCCTCATGCTGTTTTCTTTCTTTCCTTCTCTTTCTTTCTTTCTTTCTCTCTCTTTCTTTCTTTCTTTCTTTCTTTCTTTCTTTCTTTCTTTCTTTCTTTCTTTCTTTCTTTCTTTCTTTCTTTTCATATTGATTTCATTATATCTCTCCCCATTCACTGTGAGGCTATACTAAGACTGGGGAAAAGTAAATGTTTTATTTTGCTGCATTCTTGTGTAATGTATATAAAATATGTGTGCACCTTAAAAGCATTATGGTATCTTTGAGAGTAATAGTAAGGTAACATACTTCAAAAAAGAGTGTAAAATAGCCCTCATTGGAAAATAACATTTAATTATTAATGAAACCAAGATATTGCCTTGAAACGAAGATGGGCCTTTGTTTAGTTTTGTGATATTTTAAAACAAAGTCAATAATGACTTTTTTTTCTTTAGCCCGGTTCACGTAGTGCTTGCTACCCTCTACATGCTAAATACAAATAAATATGTTAAAGATCTTAAACAAATTAAGCTATTTGCCATTTCCCATTTTTGTAAGCTTTATGTGTGTTTCTCATCTGTGGTTATTTTGGAGGCACTGTTACTGCCTAGCAATTTCCTCTTGTCTGTGAAAATAATTTATAGAAGGTGAAGTAATACAATGGTGTTAATCCAGCTTTTTAAAATAATCAGTCTCCTATGCATACAATATTGATGTTATTGTCTATGCAGGAGTTTCTTTTTCTAGAACCATTCTTTATCTACCGAATTTCTTTTTTGACAAATGATATTGGATTACCAAGTCACAGCTGTGTATGCCGGTTGATGTATTGCTGTAGGATTGATAATTCATAAAAGCCCAGCACCATTTGGGGGTTAATCTTCTTTTTTTAGATATGAGAAAATAAGGCTGCCTGCTAGATTTTTTCTTCATTTTTGTTATCTAAGTTTTACCAGGTTTAGACTAGTTATTGACTCAGTAAATGTAAAAAAAATGTTGATATGCTGTCAATATTAATGTAGATGTCAGACCAACACTGGTCCCTAATGTATGTAAGAGCAAGTATTTTTTACCTTGATACAGAAAGGCAGTCATGTGTGAGATTTAATATACATCCTAATCTGTCTTGTCATTGCTCTAGCCATGGGTGATGTGCTAATGTGTGGTCCGCCATTTTCTTTTTCTCTTCACACAATGGAATAGATACCCATGAATGACAGTCAAGCTCCACTCTGTAATTATTTTGAGGACAGTTAGAAACTCTGCAGGGTTACCTTTAGACTTAAAGTCTTTGACTTATTTAAATATCCAAGCAACATATAATTAACAAAGACAAGCATCTTTTGAAGGTCCATTCTTAACCCTACTGAGAATTATTCTTCCAAAAATAAAAAGCCTTTCTTAAGACATTTTTGCTATGTTTAAATACAATAAAATACTGAATTGGCTTGAGTTTATACTTTACCCCAAGACTATCGGCATCTTAACAGAATATGCCAATAGTTTTTCTAATTAGGTTATCTTTTATTTTTTTTTACTTAATCAGAGTTGCTGTTTATTAAAATGACAGAATTCAACAAAATCAGGTATGAAATACATAGCTTACAGTTAATATCAATTAGATCTCTTTATTTCTAATAAATACAAACACTGAAATATAGTACTACTTTTTTATTCTAGGAAATATTTTATGAAATTTTAATATCTTAAAAAGGGAGTCCAAACAAACATAAATTTTTAATCATCAGGATCAAAAATAACTTTATTTACATAAAGTTATAATATAAGCTCTTTTTCTCCAGAGTAATATTCTACAATGAAGAAAATTATGTTTATGAGACTGTACCATAATGAGTCAAATTAATTTTATTTATGTGGGCATCGACAAAATTGAAAAGCTGTATATTAATGAAAATAGTTTTATGATATTCTAGATATTCTGAACAAACTCTTTAAATGCCTATGGGCGCTAAAGTTAGCCCCATGTATCTTCACTCTATAACGGAAATTAAAAACATTGGTAATAATTTGGCCATAGATATTTGCCAACAAATATTACCTCAGAAATAATCTCATTGAGAAAGGGAAAAAAATCCCCCTATTTTTAGCATAAATGTTATAAATTTGCCTTCCTACTTAAGTTTCCTACAAGTGCCTCTTCTTTTCTGAGAGTAGTAATATAAAGGCTAAATTGTTACCTTATGTTTTCATTGGATAGGTTTGTGACCACTGACAGTTATAATTTACAAAAATTACAATGATTATGGACATTAACATACTTGACGGAGGCTATTATTTTTATTTGAAATACAAAGACTTTCAGTGGATACTGGACATTAAGACCTTGCCTAGAGAAGCCAAGTGAGGTGGAGGACTGAGGCAACTGTTCAAAGGGTTTAGACTAAGGTGACATGTTTTTCTCAATGATATAGATAGTTCAGAAGCAAGTGGCTGTTTAGCTTGAATGTTCTCTTATTTCTTTGGATATGTCCTTCGTTGCTAAACTAGTTATCTGTTGCCAGCATATCAATTCAGACTTGACTCTACGTCTGAATTCGTTTACTGAGAATAATAGCCAAAAGGAAATTTTTTTTTTGCCTTTGATTTCCTCAACTCTTTTAATTGTTTAGCAACACTAGGTTACAGGTACTGTTATTAGTACTGTATATAAACCAGGAAACTGAGGCTTGGAAAAGTCAAGTCTATTGATAATTTTGCGCAGCCCTATTCTCCCAGTAGAATGACTGGGGTTGGAAATACATTCCAGCTTCAGAATCCATGCTGTGAACTGTACCTTGAAAAATAATACTTCATGGGGAAAAAACAGACATTTTGAGACAGAACTTAAAAAAATAGAAGCTCGTTCCACGATAATCCCCCACTATTTGCAATCAATAACCAAATTCTGTTTGTTATTCTCTTCCTCCTTTTCCTCCACCAACTATCATTCTCATCTGAGTAAACTACTAGCCACATTTGGGAGAGTTTCATATAGATACCTGATGTGAAGTCAGACATTGGTGTCTATGAATTTTACTTTCTGGGCATTTTGGATAAAGAGGTAATGTGAGTTTATAAGATGTAATTTGGTGGGATTTTATTGAGGATATTAGCTTTGATAAGACACAGACAACTCTAGGTAATGTGATACAGTACATAGGAGACACATTAATTGTATCAAATTTTGAACATATTGATACTTTAATAGAGATATCTTTTAGAACCCGTAGTGTATTCAAGGCTTTGTTCTAATATCTCCTGATAACTATGCCCTAAAAAATAAGAAATATAAAAAATAATATTCTGTCATTCCCAAGCTGAGTTTTTATGCAATACATAGTCATCGTATTATTGTTACAAAAGTGAAAATCTGAGAGAAAAAAAATCTGAATAATTGAGTTCCTATAGGTGATACTTTGAGCAAGTATTGCTTACTTAAATTTGAAAATCAGAAACGCTGTGGCAAAACTATGTCATTGTTCACAACACTTGAGAGTGGGAGTTTCAGGGCTGTTCGTTCACCATGATGAAGAAAAGTCAAAGCATGAGATTTATTGGCAGCAACCAGTCGTAGCATGATTGCTGTCATTTTCGGGGAAGATAAATGACCAACATATTTATTTACTATAGGTGGATGGTCAAAACCTGTTAGCTCAGGGTTATATAATCTCTTTTCTGGTAAATAGCATGATCGTTATGTATAAATGCACACTGTATATCCCACGTTTTAACTGCTTTGTATTGTTTTTGATTCAGCGACAATTTCATGATTTCTTCTTGCTTTACTACTGGGTGAGGCCCCAACAAAAAATGTCTTTGTATTCAAGGAGTTTATAGTTTAAGGAGAAACTAAGTGTTATAAGGTGAGTAAAAACAGGGCTAAGAGAACCCAGACAAGGTAGCAGATACTTAAATCTAAAACAAGGTGGAAGACATACAGGATGAGAGAGGCTTGAAATATGGGTAGGATTTCAACAGGAGAAGAAGGAAGTGGTTGGGTAATGATACTCCAGATGAAATAAAACATCGTAAGCAAACGCTCCAAGCTTGAAAACCGCAGGGTATGTTGGAGAGGTCAGTGGCGTAGTTTGGCTGAGACAAAGGGTAAATGATGAAAAAGCAGGACTTGAAAATATGACTGAAGGAAGGAGCCAGGCTTAGAAAAAGGCCATTAATGATTACTACTAGTCATGAGGAAGCTATTGATGATAGCAGACGTTACTAAACCATCTGTATATCCAGTCTCTATGTTAACTAGTTCACACATCTAAGCTCAGTTATCTCTCACAGTAACGACAAGCAAGTGGTACCGTTGTCTTCCCTAGTTTACAAATGAGAACAATGAAGTCACCTTCAGCTAAATAACTTGCCCAAATTTACACAAGTCATATCTGTCAGAGATCGTGGTGGTAGAGCGTTTAGAATCTTATTATTAAGGGAAAACGTTAGGCTGGATGGTAACATAATCTTCCCGAGCTGAGAAACCTTGTTTCTCCCTTGTTTTTCCCCAGTATGAACTGCATGCTCACACTCTTCTCATATTGCTCACTTATGTTGTCCATATTTCCAGAGCCCCTTTCTTCTTTCTTTAGCAACACTTTGAATCTTTCAATAGCCTAGCATTCATTCCCTCTTTCCTCAAAACTGCAATCTCTATTGATGCATATCCCTCATCAGTGATCTTCTGCAGTACTTGCTGCTTCATACAACTTAGCACTCGATTACATATTGAATTTCGTTCATGATTATTAATTCATCTGTTCTCGTCTTGCCTTTTGGCCCACAGTCTAGATTCCAATGTCTTTGAATGTACCTCCTGCTTCTAACATACCTTCCATGGAGTCCAATGTATAGTAGGGGCTCTGGAGGTTTAACACTAGCGGTTTCTGGGTTAGTTCTGGTCAGGTAAACCCGGGACACTGAAATGCCGTTTTGGGGTAAAAGAAGACATGGCAGCTGACTAATTGAAAATTGATTTTCTCCAAAATCAGTGTAGCCCAAAGTCACTTATCAGATCTATATAATATCAAATTAAATAATCTCATTTTGTTACCAAGAGCCAAGTTGTGGTTCTTTGTATACAAAGGAAAAAAATGAAATATTCACGATGAGGCTCTGGGGTTTGAAGCATACTAAGTAAATTGTTTAACTTGATCCTTATTACAATGTTGCTCATTTTTTGGTAGAACTGATCAAGTTGATTATTTCAGCAATCTGTCAACATTAACCTGTCAACATTGATGAAATCAGACACTCGAATAAAATAATTCATGAAAATGTTTCCTTCACACGAGTGTGTTATTTTGTATTCTGGAAACTTGATGATCAAAGTATTTATCATTATGGGGATAGACAATGAAATCAGCTGGCTCAATATTAAGTGGCTCTCGTTATTGTGTCGCTGTTGGCTCACGTTAGACTAAACTGACACACGATTGTAAAAGTGTTCAGCAGAGCAATCAAACGTTCTGGCCAAAATCCACTTTTGGATGAGAAGGAATTAATATCAGAGCATGCACCAACAGACTGTTTTGACTATCTACAAGATGGTAAACAAGCATTTTGGCTAAATTCCGTCTTTTGATTATGACATAATAGAACAATTTGAAAGAAACATTTGTATAAAGTGCTCTAATGGGGAATCATACAGCAAAATTACCAAGGATAATGAGTGAGGCTTAGACTGTATCTGTGTTGTGCAAAACCAATATTTTGTCAGGAAATAAACATGTGCATATCATGGTAGGCAATTGTTTTTAGCTTCCTATATTAATAGAGATAACTAAATGACTGCAGAATCTCATTTTCACTTTGTGCTGTGAAGACAGTACATTTAGCATTTAACCAGTTTAAATTGATTTATACAGTCCAAGTAAGCATTTCAGGACCAATGTAGATCCATGGGTCAGAATCATCGAGTTTATTCATCTCCGTTAATCAAATTAGTTAGATAATTGCCAAATCTCCATTTCAATTTGTGGATTTGAGATCTGAATTATCTTGATTTGTTTGTGTAGGGTTTTAAAAGTTTAATTTCTGTGCTCTTCATGGAACTGAAAATAGTGTTAAATCATTTGAGAAATAATAGGCTGTTCCATTAATGTCTTTGCAGTCTGTCATATAAATATGTAAATATATGTACATATGCATTTAGAAAAAGAATTTTTCAGATTCTAATGTACAACTGCATCCTCTGAGACATTACCGTTTACTATATAAAGAAGCACTCGGATTTCACTTAAAATGTATAATATTTGCTTGATTTTGTTTCAGATTTGATTTCTTGTGACATGACAACTTCTCAAAAATTTTCTTCCTCATTACTATATAATTTATGTCAAAACATATGAGTTGTTCTATTGACATTTATCTATTTTTGCATATTGGAAGGCTTTGAAAAGCTGTATATATTTGGATGTATTTTCATGAGTTATTATATATAATTAAATGGTTCAGAAAGTAAAATTTATAATAAGGTTGTCTAAGACTTTTTATAATAATAATTTATTGATTGCTACTATGTTGGACACTTTAAGTGTATTAGCTAATTTAACTTCATCATAGACAAATTAAGGAAAGGTTATTACTATCTTTGATTTCCATATTATGAAACAGAGGCACAGATATGAAATAATTAGACAAAGTCACACAGTTGGGGAGTGATGGAGTTAGGGTTTTTAGCCAGAATGACTTCTGCACTTTTAATTGTTATCAACTGTCACTATAATGCGTTGTTAGTTTAAAATGATATTTTGATAGGTTAACAACCCAAAGTACTCAAATATTCAAAATTTTTAAAAAATGAAGTCTTAATTGGAAAAATTACATTTTTTCAAAAATTTTTACATAGGGAAACATTAGCTTGAGGTAAAAACTTCAGTACTAAGTTTGAAAACTAAAGCACTGACAATATTTAATTCTCTACTAAAGAATCAAGTTCGGTCATCTGTGAAAGGAATTAATCTCAAGTTTGAAGTTTGGGGAACTTGTTTGACAAATATCATTAGTTATCTTTTTCTTGGCCAGTTTTGTTGGTGGGGGCGGAAATGCAAAGGGCACCCCATTTTAAATTCAGCAACATAATTCCCAGGTTGGAAGAATTCAGTTACAGAAGCTTGCTACCTTGTAGGTTCCCAGGGGTAAAGTTTGCGTTTCCAAACAGCCTCCTGGGAGCAGGGGAGGATGGATTACTGAGGTCGGCCTTGGTTGAATAACAGCCACTCAACCAGAGAAGAATTTTTAAAGGGTCCAGGAGGCCTAAGCCTTGCAGTGTTCTTTTTTGGTTGACTCTTTCAGACTAGAATTTTTAAAGCAAAAATTTCCAGACAAGTTCTTTTACATGGTCTTTTATTCCAATTTGCTAAAACAAGACAAGTCAGAAACAGATTGAAAACACGTTTGGTTAAATATAGCACAAAAGAGTCCCCACCTTTTCTTTGAGCAAAAATAAGTCTTTTCCTTGCTATTCCTTGGAATATTTTTCAATCAACCACGTAATTGTCTGAATTTCAAGAGTTGTGACAATCTTACTTTATAAATTCTCCAGTCACTTTTTATACACATCACCCTGGGCTGCTGAATCCATCCACTCTGAGCACTTTCGCAACTTATGTGGTGGCCTGAAACATGAGGTGTTTCAAAGATAATGATTAGTCCAGTGTGCTTAAGTAAATTTGGAGAGAAAAATCTCTGTTATTCTTATGTTTTAAAGTAAAACGTTTGGTCTCTAATGCAGGAAACTATTTAGATAAATGGGAACATTTACATATGGCTTGATAACATCCGTGTAAGTAAATTACCAGCGCATTTTCTTTCTTTCTTCTTTCTTCCTTCCTCTCTCTCTTTCTTTCTTTAATTCTTTTTCATTTTAGAGACACAGAGAGTGTGCATGAGCCGGGGGGAGGGGCAGAGGGAAAGAGAGATTCTTAACACAGGCTCCACACTTAGCACAGATCCCACCTTGAGGCTTGATCCCAAGTGCCCGGGATCATGACCTGAGCAGAAACCAAGAGTCAGAGGCTCAACCTACTGAACCACCCAGGAGCGCCCCCCCCCACCACATTTTTGTAACAACTTTGAGGATATATTTTTATGTCTATAGATACTTCTACTGTATTTCAATATTAGGATATTTCCTCTTTTGATATAAAGTACTAAACTTACTTAAAGAAGACAGGATGGTAGGGTAAAGAAGAAAAATCACTTCACTATGTTAGTATGGAGGAAACCTGATTTTAATCTGTCTTAATATTAACTGGGGAAAATCATCTAAAACCTCAGAGATCTATTTATCTGAATTGTCTCTAAGTTCTATGATTTTAAGGTCTACCCTTTAACTATATAATAATTAAAACATATCTGCTTTAACTCTGCAGATATTTTCAAATTTAAATTGTATTTTTTTCAAGAGATTTTGGTATTTGGTTAAGAAGGTAGTTCGGGGCGCCTGGGTGGCTCAGTCCGTTAAGCAGCCGGCTTCAGCTCAGGTCATGATCTTGCGGTCGGTGAGTTCGAGCCCCGCGTTGGGCTCTGTGCTGACAGCTCAGAGCCTGGCGCCTGTTTCAGATTCTGTGTCTCCCTCTCTCTGACCCTCCCCTGTTCATGCTCTGTCTCTCCCTGTCTCAAAAATAAATAAAATGTTAAAAAATTAAAAAAAAAAAAAAAGAAGGTAGTGACCTCAAATATTCATTTGTCCTGGAAGAAGTTTTTAGAATTGACTACAAATACTTCCAAAACTAAATGCTGTATGGCCAGAGCTCTGGTCCAACCTCTGCCATTCCATCAACAACAGTGGTTCTATAAGGTAACAGTCACAAGAAATCCTGAGATAAATACAATGTCATTTCACGGTGTGCAGGTGTATCACTAAGGGGAGGGAGGATAAGAAGAAAGCAAGGGGTGAGTGGATTAATGCCAATAGACTTTACGGTTCTGAAGTAATTAGTAAGCTGTGCAGGTGTCTATTAAAAGTAACTGACAATAAATCTTGGTTTCTCTTTTGAATATTGCTTTGGTTTCGCAAGTGCCTCCAGGCGCAAAAGAAAATGACTCCGAGATTAATTACCACAACAGCTTATTCCCAATAAGAAATTTAACAATGTTATTTTTATGTGAGTTTATTATTTGTGTTATCATTAATACAATCACTAATAAAGATTATGGTTTAATCATTCTGAAAGACTATTGGACAAGGGGATACATTTCTTGCTGTAAAGAAGGTCCAGTATAGAGAGATCCTTAAGTAAACGGTTCTTTGATTTGTCACAAGTTGTTTGTCCCCGAGCAGGCCTGATGCAGATTTGTTCTTCACAAGATTTTAGGAGTGCTAAAGTTGTACCGAGGTGTCCAGGTCTCTATCGTCTGCTTTTCCCCTAAGTGGAGTAACTAATTGCAGGTAAACTTAGCCACAAAGTGACATTTCTCTTAGCTTCTCCATCTGCTCTTTTTTGACACCCCTGCCATTAACTGTCATTTTCCTTTAAATATACGGTGAATCTGAAAGGCCAGCTCTACATCACATCATTTCAGATTAGGGGCAGTCCCTTTGAGTTGAGTACCGTTTAGGTGTCAGAAAGGAGTCCCTGACCTCTCTGGTAGCACATTGCCACGGGGCCTTAATTAGCACTGACTCCAGCCATTACTGAAGAGAACACAGAAGAGAACACATCATTTTTCTACTTAGGAAGTTAGTGTCTGACCTAATAACTTGTCCAGACTCACAGGACACTGTAAGCACACAAAAGCAATGGGCATTATTCCTCTGCCTCTGCCTCTGCCTCATGTGAAGCATAGAATGGAGCCAAGAATGAGAAGGAATTATGGTGACCTCCCAAGGACCATTTTAGTTTCTTCTGCCTTTTATTAGGGGTGAAGTAGTGCTTGCCTTAAAAAAAATGTGGCAGGCATGGAGATTTTCTCAAATTTATGTACCTAAGATTATTTTAAAGGACCCAGTGTGTGTCTGTATGTTTGTGCATGTGGTGATTTATCAAATAATTTTGAAGAGAGTTTTCCTACTACAAGAACAGTTTTTAAAAGTGAAATAAGGTATTTTGATATTAAAAATCCCTACTTGGTTCCAAATTGTAAACGGAGTCAAGTCTTCACGGCAAATGCATCTCTTTAAAAAAAACAGACTCGTTTTAGGAAACCTACATAGCTTTGCTTTTGGCCTTCTATAATTATAATAGATGGACTTTTAGGATCATGGTGGCTACTATAAAAATGATTTCACTTTACCCACCTTTTCAGGGATCAGAAGCCCTAAAGCACAGTTTAGTTTAGTATATTCGCCATTTTCTTCTTTTGGTAGACTCATTTAAGAGCCCCCATGTAAAAACACTGTTAAAAAGAGGTTGGCCTGCAGTTTCATTTGGTTCCTTTTCCATTCTTTTCTTTTTTTAAAAAAACAATAATCTTAATAATATTAACAGCATCACTATTGAAGAATCAGCCGCATAGTTGAATAAACAAAAATAAAAGGGAGAGAAATAGGAGTCATACTCATGAGTATATAAGACTATTTTGATTAGGAATGCTCTTTAAAAATCACTGTTGAAGTATATGCAATCCACTTAAAATCGATCCTCTTGAATAGGAAAAGCTGACCTGGTGCCCACTAGAGCCTTCTTTTCTGAGTCCTAAACACAACCAGCATTTTAAGTATTCTAGGGTTTTTATTTTAACATAACTCTTTCCTCTATTATTGTGATGTTTCTGTCACTTCTACTGCAAACACAACATTTCAAACGTTGAAGTCTCAGCTACAAGTAGTTACACAGAACTGGATTCGATATGGAAAGACCCAATTTTAGCACTTCTTTTATTAATTTTAATAATACATTTTTTGAGTTGGAAATACGTTTGTGCTGTTGTAACTGGAAGGTTAGAATGTCCTGCAGTGATAAAAGATAAATACATGTATTTTCACATTTTTCGGCTGAAAATATACCAAGCATTTTTTGTTGAGGTTACTGTGTAGGCAGGATTCAGAATCAGGTTCTATTCTCAGAAGAGCTTCTCATACCTCTCATATAAGAAGAGATTCTTACAGACAGAATCCAAGAAAATGTGCTCTGATGAGTTCTCCTTCATATATAGCCACAGACTTCTGCTGCATGGCAGTGTATCTCTGTGTTGTTAAATTCAAAAACTTGGCCCGTAGAACACATGAACAGCCATGAGATTAATACAGTAAGTTCCTTCATATACTCAGGATGGTAAAAGCAAATTGGAAAAACATTTTACACAGGAGACCATGATTGTTCTCTCTCATTAATCTTCATACTCCCCATCTTATTTATTTATTTATTTATTTATTTATTTATTTATTTATTTTTTGGGAACCAAAGTTTTAGTGTAACTTAAGTATAAAACCGTGCACTCAGAAATAAATGTAGATTTGTAGTTCTACTTAAAAACAGTGTCTTATAAGTATATTTTATGTGATTATGTAACTAGCAAAAGAAGAAATCCTACCAAACTTCTTCAAGTCTTATTAAAATAGAAAGATGGAGAAAGCTGCCAGCCTGTCCATCTTCCCTTTTAGTGGACAAATCAAGCCTGTCCGCAGTTGAAGCCCATCTCAGTAGACATTTCCATGATCCTGTGGTCTCTGGCCCAGCTGTCAGCCTGCTAGGAGAGATTCAAGTACAAATTAGCCTCTTCTTCCCCTACCAATCATATAAACCATCTCTTCAAGTCTGAGAGAAAATGGAAGACGAGACGCAACCCAGCCATTAAGTTCATCATCCACTGTAATTACACCTGATAATAGAAGAACAAATTATCAGATAAGAATCAGTGAAAGTCTGAGCTTAGAAAATAAACTCTTTCATTTAATAATGTGGAGAAAAGTAAAATAGCTTCCACAGAAAAGAAGAAATGTTAACCTTAGGTCTTCTTGATCTTCACCATAAAAGTAATTCAGATATTTAAATAAGTCCCTATCACTGCCCTCCAAGTCCTCCAGATCATTTAACCTTTGCTTATTATTTTGTTAGTTTTAAAGGCTAGTGTTTAATTTTCATGGAATACACACCATGCGCTATAAAACTGACAGTTTCATTACAAGTATTGAAACCTTTGAAAAGCAGAGAGATTCAAAGGATTGGGTGGTGGAGCACAAAGGGTCCTGGAGGGTTTTCTGTGGGGGTTTGAAGCAGGACATAAATGCAAATGCACATAGAGGATATCGGGGAAGGAATGGGGAGCCTAAATATTAATAGTAAGGGTAGGGTAGGCAAGCACATCAACTGACTTGTGTAGAAAACTTGTATCGGGAAATAATGAAAATTCTTTTGAAAAAGCCAGAGATTTTATGGAAACTACATCCCATTGGTTTAGGCGAGACATAGCTGAATATTACATATGTATTATATTTACAGAAATTACAGCATTTTAAAACAGAAGACATACGGGCGTCTGGATGGCTCAGTTGGTTGAGTGTCCGACTTTGGCTCAGGTCCTGATCTTGCGGTTCTTGAGTTCGAGCCCCACATCAGGCTTGCTGCTGTCAGCGCAGAGCCTGCTTCAGATCGTCTGTCCCTCTCTCTCTCTGCCCCTCCCCTGCTTATACTCTCTCTCTCTCAAAGGTAAATTTTGAAAAGATTAAAAAAAAAAAAAACAGAAGGCATAACTGATCTCTATACAAGTATGCGTATGTACACACACACACATATATATACACATATATGTTAATATTTAACATGAATTGGAATTTTTCTCTACAGTATAACTTAAAGGAAGTTCATTTTCTAGAAAAGTCTCTTGTATAGCAATAAAATCTGCCTTTTTGATCCTTTATTATAGACATATTGTCTGATAGGGATCAAGACCTATCTTCGGGGCTCTCAAATATATGCCAGGATTTGTCTTGTATTCTTAATTCCCATGACCCCCATGCTTTCAGCTGGGCTTTGGGGTGGTGAAGATCAACGACAGCATGGTTAAACAAATATACCATAATACTTCAGTGGTTGAGCACTGCCTGGAAGAACCAGAACCAACTGTAATTGTCTAACCACACTACCCTGGAGAGTTGAAAACCCAGAACCCTGGGTAGGTCTGAAAACTTCAAGTGTCCAATTTCTTATTTGTAACTTTTCAAAAAGAGTTATGGCCACTCCTACTGATAATGTTTCCGTAACTAGGGAGAAAAAGGGCAGACTGTTTAACCACACTGTAAAGCATTTATAAATATAGAGAGGTTCCCCGCACCCCTCATTTTCTGATTTCTCTTCCTACTCACCTTTTTCTTATGACTCCCCACACCGGCTCATTGAATGATTTCTAATAAAAACTAATATTTTCCAGGTCTAGGCAATGTGTGGCTGTGCCTTGATAACCTTGGGGAAAAAGATGGAGTCTCCTCTGATTTAAGGTGACCCTATGTGGGACTGTTTCACGAGGCAGAAACTAGAAACCACTAGGACCACAACATCTCTACCTTTTAGGCAGGCACTAAGAGATCAGCCAGGCCCGTTAGTTTTGTCATTGATTCCGTCCATTTGTGTGTCTTCTGAACGTGATTTGTCCTAGAAGTAGTAGTTATGATTTCACACAATTTGCCCATGTCTGAAAATTAAAACCTTGCTACTCTGTTTGGCCTCATGCATGAATTTGGAAATGACTTTTTCCAGAGACAGTCTTATGATTTCTTTAGGACATTATTGATCTCTCTGATAAATGGGCATTTTTAGAAAACCACTAAAATGAGAATCCATTTCTATAACCGTAAGATCATGACATAAACAATCCAGAATCTGGAAATGCAGAATAAACGTAAAGCTCCTGTTTGACCCTTGGGTATTAGTACTGGGTTTTCAACAATATTATGGGGAAAAGATGTCAGATGAGCCACTCTCATTGTGTGTGTCATAATCTTCATGTTTGTTTTTGCCGACGAGTAGCGTAGTTTCTCAAAACTGCAGATTAGTTTTAAGAAACACCTAGTTTTAAACAATATTTAGTCAGCCTTTTTACTTACTTTAATCAACTTGTTCTGCTGAACAAGGTGTGGAATTGATAGCTGCTATTGATTGGATGTAGCATTACCTAATCTTCACTAAATGTAGGAAGCTTTTCAGATTTAGAAAGGTGGCAGAAAATGTCTAGTAATGATGCTGCTGGGAATTCAAGCTCAATACTGTGGTCAGTGTAAAAGTGATGTAACTATAAGAGGTATTTTATTATAAGCTGTCGGTTTTACTAAATGCTTGACCTGCTATATTTGTGGAGTTTTGGTGTGAGCGTGTGTGTGTGTGTGGGGGGGGGGGGGGGTGATTACTGTACATAGCAGATGTTTCCATATTTTAATCATTTAAAATGTTACTAGTAATAATTTCTATTACTACTAGTATTGCCATTTTTTTTGGTATAATAGGAAGCTAGTATTGAAACTTGAAAAATTTACGGATAAAGGAGAAGACAGTATTATAGAATAAAAAGAAGATTCAATACCGAGGAAAGGTACACGAAATCATTACTAAAACAGATATAAACGTGACCTTCACTGTGATTCAGTAATTATCCTAGTCCACACTATGGTGTATGTATCATGATTTTCCTTTTTTCTCTTTGTTTTCATTTTTATCTGGGTACTTCACTGGTGAGTAATTGCTAAAGGGAACCTATTATGCAAGGCGAGCATTCAGTTTGCAAGTGAATTTGCTGGTAGCTATTGCCACATTTGAACCTCACTAATGTATGTAAATTAAAAACTCTGGTATTCGGAATTGCTCCTGTTTGAAATAAAAACAGAATCTGATCATTACAATCTGCAAGCCAGGTATTATCACTGGACTAGTGAGCCGCTGATGATAAATTGTACCGAATAGCTTGTGGATAGAATATTTTATCTCAGTTCTCTATCACACAGCACTGCATAAAATAAGAATGATTCATCAAGCATGAGAGCTGCTGGTTTATGAAATTCATTGCTCACGGCAAGTGTATTTTTTAAAATTCAAAAGACAAAGCAACTCACAAGGGTTATTTAGTAATCAGTGTGAATTACTTCTAGGTATAAACCTTAGTGGAAAGGAATTAAAAATACATTTGCTGTACAGGAAACATTATTGCAATAGGGGATATAATTTGACTACTTCCCAGCTAAGAGCCTTATTTTGACCACATTTGATTTCGATGCCACCTTATTTTTTTCCAATCAAAATTACATAATCCATTGTAATGGAATCATACATCGACTAAGACGGTGTCAAACTTAGAGCAGATCCATTTGCCTCAACCTCTCCCTCATATCCTTTGGCCTGCAGAGGATATTTTGTTTATTCAAAAGGACATGTAAAGAGGAGAGGCACAATATAAAGTCATCTTTCTTTCATATTTACAATAAGAATGTTTCATTTCTTCTTGTGTATTGATGTCCCAAGGCAATGTTCCAAATGAAAAGATAATAACTTATGAAGAAGTGTCAAAAACTAATTAAGTTTTGTAACTTGTTTTTCCCTCGCGCAGGGTATATTTTTCATCACACTGTCCAGTCACATGCTGAGATTCTTGCTAACATTATCACATGCCAGTCACACCAAGTCTCAGTGGTGCCTCTCCTTCTGTCATTATTTTCAGCATCAATTAATTTTCTTCTGACCTCGCCTTTAGAGAATGTAGCAGAGAATTATCAGCACATGCTTTGCAGTCTATTTTGAAGGCATTAGGCCACTGTGTGCATTCAAAAATGGAGTCGGCCAAACATTATGTTTTCTCACCTGCAGGGTTGCCTAGTAACCTGAATTAAGGATTTTCACCAAGTCTTCAAGACAAATAAACACGACTGGAAGGCAGGTTGACCCAGGTGGGAGAGTCAGACCTATTGATGGAGATCAGAATTTCGAAGGAGCCAATAGAAAACAGAAATCTTCATTAACATTCATTGTGGAAACAGTTTCCATAACTAAATAAATCTGCTTCACTAGGCTAAGCGGACACTCAGGAACAAGATCCTCTCTCACACATTTTCAAGTGTTTATTAAGCTGTGTTTTGACTCTCTCTTTTATCTCGCTATCTCTTTCAGGCCTAGAGTGTACCATTTCTATTCCTTTAATGAAGTATTGATTATTTTGCGAAAATATTAAAACACCACCTAGAAATGCTTCATTGTCATGGTGTAGACACAGGTTCAGGAAGCATCTTCTTGCCTTATTCTATGGACTGCCTAATTATATACACCGCCTGTATCCCTCCAGTGTTCACCTAGCTTTCGCTGGATCCCAGCAAGAAACGAAATTCCTACTTTGGCGTGTTGCTTTTGAAAAGACAGCTTAGTGTATCATAGAGGTGGGGGTTATTCTTTCTTATACTGTTGCAGTTTGTCCTTGACATGTTGGATTCCTTCAGACAGCGTGGGTGTGCGTGCATGCGCACGCGCGTGTGTGCATGTGTGTATGTGTGTGTGTGTTGTGGGGAGGGTCGGGAAGGGTGGGGGGAAGGGGCAGTTCCTCCTGAAAGGTACAAAGTGAAGGAGTCGCACAATTAGGATGTTGGCACATCCTGACAGTCCTCTGCAAATGATGGTGTCAGGCCACAGAGGGGCTCAGGGTGGCAGGAGTGACATTCACCCTAGCAAGATGGAAATAAACGCCCTGTTTGATAAGAGAAAACAGACAATTTATGTCCACCCTGAAGAGTTACCAGCTAGTGAGCCATTCCTATGGGTCAAGTGCTGCATTTGCATTTTGATGGGATGTTATCAAGTAATTAATGCACCAGTCAGGATTTATTACCTCAGGAGCGAACTGAAAGGTTCATTACAAAATCGGTTTCACTTGAAGATAGGCATTTCCTCAGAGTTAGCTTTTGACATGTTGTTCCTCGCTCTCTCTGCCCGTGGCAGCCATGGTAGAAGGCCAGTGAGGTGAAATTCATTGCTTAATAAGGGCATTCACTTTGGGTATTCTTGTGATAATAAATGTATACATCAAGGCCGCACTGCCTTGTCAGTTTAATTGCTTCTTGTGCTCCTTAACAAGCCAATCTTAATCAGTCTGGACCACGTTATGAATAATTTAGGGATCAGCAGACTTCACGCTTAATAAGATGTACTAGATTATAAAACTTAAGTGCACTGTTTATAGAAAGCATGCAAAACACTTTAAGTTTTTATTAGCAGCAAGGAAAAAACAAGCAGTGAGTTATTCTAACATTTGCAGTTTGCGAGCAACAGCTGTGTTTCTTAATGCTGTAACCTCCTCCACTTTTGTCGAAGGCCACAGTCGGCCTCTCGAGCCTTCTAAGCCTCGGTGAGACATAATGGGAAATTTGAGCAGGCTATGAGATTAAAGCTCCGAATGGATGGCCAACCAGCAATTGTCATTTTAGAAAACATTCTTTTATCTTTTTAAATGCAAAGCAGACCTTATTTTAAAACAGTTTCCGATGGCCGAAATTACCTTTGTGGTGGTCGTGTTCTGAAGCACACACGAATTTCTAACTTCATTGGCTACAGAGAATGGACATTGAGGCTTCTAACTTTCCTTGAGCAAAAGAAAAATAAAAAGATGTCCCCTTTCTCTCACAGTGCGTTTGTCACTTAGCACTGACTTTGAATAATGCTTAATGCAAGATGTCCTTGATTGTCAAAGCCCAACAAAAAAGGCTTCGCTTTTAAAAGAAGGAAAAGCAGGAATGTATAAAATTAGAAGAATGAGCAGATCTCCATAAGGTTATTAAGATCTCTGCATTTAATAAATATTGTTTGATTTAAAAGGACCGTTTAACCTTATTGTTTCAAAAGAACCCTTTGTCCTCCATTTTACCTCAACATTTGTGGGCTATAAGTCGTCCATAGAGGAATGCATCATTCAGTTTATGACATCTAATAAAGGCCTATTGCAAGCATTAGAACCAGGTGCTTCAACCGTTTTCTTTTCTGCTCCTAGCCTATTGTTCTCTTCTAGCTGAAAGAGAAAGAATTCCATTTGGGCCAGCTTCATTTTTATCACTTTTATTTAAATCAGACACATCCTAATAACCATGTACTTTCCTTTGGTGTTGCCGTAAATAATAAAACGTAGATGCGTGCGGGAGCATGCGTGTGAGTGTGCTCACGTTGATTGAACAAGGACCAGCACGTTTATATACTTTGAAAAAATATTGCATTTTCCGTAATTTGCTGAGGCATTAAAAGAAGGTTATTGTTGAGAATGAATTTATGAATCAAAAATACGTGTGGCAGTAAATGAAAAACAACTTCAAACCTATTTCTCAACCTATAGCTGGACCATCATACTCCTTTGTTCTTGTGCAGGTTAATAGAGATTGAGGAGATGGGCAGAGGAAAAGCAGTGCAATTTTCTGCTATTTAAGCTTGGCGAAATGGCACTCTTCAGGAAGCAGGAAAAAGTATGAAAGCGTAATAGGCATTTTAAAAGTAGAAGTCCATATAGCTGCTTGAGGGATTCTCAGATTTAGGCATGCATAGAATCGCGAATGAGATAATCAGCATTGTGAAATTGAAACCTGTCTGCTGCCTGCTGCTGTTCTTCCCTCTTTCAGTGGAGTGATTTGTAACACTCATCTTCTTCAGGCAAGGCAGCCTTCAAGATTATCCAGAACTGTCAATAGTAATTGCCAAAGTATTTTATTACCTACAGAAAATCAAAGGAATTTTATAACCAACAGTTATCAAGTTTCAATACACGGTATAAAGAGAGCAATTTTAGTTGGAATACAATCGTGTTTGGCTTGCTTTAATGTTCTTGAGACAATTCCTGTGCAATCAACTACAACGTTCACTGTATTTAAGCTAGAGGCAAGAATACACATATGTACTTGTAGCATTAAAAAAAAATTACATAATGCCTACAAGCTTCTGCAAGCAAGTGGTTTTTAATTGCCATACAAACTCTGCCTTAGCTAATTACTTCTGAAAAGAAAGAAGGTTTTATGAAACTCAAGATGACATTTGAAGTTCTGCCATTAAAGAAGTATGGTTTTTCTGGGACATTTTCCTATATGATACAGTACAAAATGTGTCTTTGAGTTAGAAAATAAGACTTCACAAACTTTGGAATTAAACCGAATAGCTATAGAGTGCATGGTTGTGTATACACAGAGGGCTTTTGCAGTATGTTGAATTCAAGATTATTGGCTTTGGGCTTCAGAATTATTTTTACACCATAGGGACAGTCGCTTTTAAATAGTTGTTTGTTTTTTAAGAGTCAATAATGTTTTTCAAAAGAAACATAAGAACAGAACAACATTCCCCACAAACTTATTCCTACCTTTCCATTGGAATGTAAATACCTTTATTAGGTAAGAGAAAATAATACGAAATTCTTTATATTGACTGATACTTATTTAGACTTAAGGCCCTAGACCATAGGGCAAGGCCAAAGAAGGCTCTTGTATCCTTTTAGTGGCTCTGAGACCAAAAAGTGTGATATTTTCCGTGATAGTACATTTTTCACTAATTCCTGTCAACACACTTGAGCTGTCAACCAACAGTAAGCAATATCCATTTAACTTTAAAGTCATAAATTTACTGTAAAATATTTATGAGCAAGGGAATTTCTTCTGTCTAGTACTGAAACAAAAATTTTCAGACTTTTGGAAGAATGTGTGAATCGATATTCGTGTGTGTATGCGTGCACACACACAGCGATGTGGAGAGGGTCACTGGTATATTCAGAAGTTTATTCCATGTTAAGAAATTAGTATTAAGTTTTTTTAACGTAAAATAGCCACGGCTTTAATATTTACCCTTATAGAGTGCAGCTGTACAATTAAGGTAGCTATACTTATTTGAAAATAGCTATTTATATGAATTATTCCCAACTGGGCCCCAAATAGGCCTTTTGTCGTTGTTGTTGTTTGTTAAAGTGTGCATCGCTGTCCAGAGGTGACTGCCTAAGGGTAGTGGAAGATAACAGAATAGTTAACATGATCAAAAGGTTCAGCGTACGTGCCTCTTGTCTGTTGGATAATCCTAAAAAAAGTACAAAGGAGCTCTAGGGATTGCACACTTATTTTTACACTTTTTGGTTTGGGAAATATTTGATTTAATATATGCTACAATTTCAGAACTGAAAGTCAATATGAAGAGGAAAAATAAACAAAAATCCTATAAATACATACCCCCACATCATTAGAAATATCCCTGCCCCATTATTGTTTCATTTCAGTGTCAAAACTGATTTTGACAACATTCCATGGAAAGGCAGGATGTCATTTGCATGAAGAAATCAATAATAATGTATATTTTATATTCGCATTAAACTACACAAAATTGATTTACACCAGATTTAGAAATACTTCTCTTGTAACATTTAATCATAATTCAAATTTAGAATTTTTGCATTAAGCCCCGTAATTTCTTTAAATGTCTGAAAAAATACTTATCTCAAAATGAAACAAGGAATCTGAGATGGTTTCTCTTTGATGTTTCCAAGAGAGTAGAAAATATTCAAATGCCTGATTCTTGCCATGATAAAATATTATTTCATAAAAGGAAGGCTGTAGCTGTGTAAAGTCATGATTGATTTAACATCAGGTAATTTGCGAAGTTTGAAACTAATAGAAGCAACATGGGTAAAGCAATCCAGGCTTTTTTTTTTTTTTTTTACCATAGGGTTGAGTGCAACACAGTGCCCCAAATTTAGTTTTAAGTATGAATCATTTTAATTTGTAATCTAAAAGCTGTATATGACACGGTGTAGTTAGTAACATTAGGATTTTGCATAAGAGAAATGTTTGAATAGCTGAATAGTTGTTGAATATTTTTCAAAATAGGCCTAACCTGTTAAGGAATCAAAGCTTTTACTGAGTGACATAAATACCAGGAAAGAAATATTCCCATTGACAACAAATCACCCTTCTTCATTCCACAGACAAATCCATATACTGAAGGGGGCAAAAAAAAAAAAAATGAGCATTTTCATTAGTCTTTCAAGCATATGCCTTTAAAAGAGACATCTGAATGTTCAGAATTTGCCCTGGCCTTGCCAAAAGCACTCCATGGACACGGAAACTTCTTGAAGTGCAGTTTATTAACATGGAAAAGAGAAATAAATTAATTATGTTTGTTGATTTGGGGTTACCTTGAAATATTTATTTATTTAACCAGTCCACAGCAAGGTTTAAAGTCGGATTAGATGAGGTGAGAGGTCGCGTTGAAATGCCACAGCTGCATTTGTGAAGAACGCCCCCCCTCCTCCTGTCGTGAGAGCCCTGGAAAAGTGAACTGTTGCTATGTTGTTCACTCACTCGGTCAGATCGAAGCGTAGCTCAATAGCATTAAACTAGCCCCCATTTGAGAGATTTGTCTTACAAAACCCTGAAAACTGCTCTGAACATGCATACATTGATTTTGTTGCTGGATCTCCTGAGCTTTGATGAAAAGGCAGTCTCCACATGCAGGTGAAAGGGGTTTACCTCTTCAATATGAAAAAGAGGAGATTAAGGATTTCTGTTCTACTAAGGCTGAACTAATCAGTGGCGTGCAAGGGTAAGGAAGTAGGCCTCACGCCTAATGCCACCTGATTTTCCGTGGTTGAACAAGAAGTTAAAAATCCCCCTGGTGACCTCCCATGGGGTGAAACTTACCATTATTCCAGTTTGCATAGTTAATCAAACAGCATATGGCACATGACCACATTTGTTTCCCATATCTTACAAAAGATAGTTACTGCCTTTATTAAGAGCTATGCACTTCAGGTATGGTATTGAAAATGGGGACGTTGTAAAGGATAGAGGAAAAAACACCTGACGAAAGTCAGATCATGAAAAGTCTACCTGATTTGGTAGTCACTGAAGATGTACAGCCATTGTGTATTTTTGACATGTACTATAAGTCTATTGCATTTATTTCCATTAAGGTAGGAAAAACTACGATTTTCATAAATTTCTGTCTCTTTCTCTACAGAATGAGAATTATTATTTGAGCTCAGCAGAGAATACTTGGCATTTGTCCTCGGTATGAACAATGCTTACACTTTTTTTCCTAGTCAAAGATTACATGAAACTTTACTCTTTTTTTAAAAACATCAGAGGATTATGGTATCTTTAGAGAGTTTGCACACATCATTTCTCAGCAGGGACTTTCAGAATGAAATGAACACACCTCTACTACGGGAGAACAATTTTACACCCTGTAGCACTAATTCCTGTAATTATTTGTGTCCGTCTTAGCCACGATTTGGGTAAAGTGATATGAATCCCTTCTGAAATTATGGTGTGAGTAAGCCTTTAGGGGGGCAAGAGGGGGTTTAAATAAACTAACCATGCTGGGAGCTTTCATATATTGTAAGATATCTGAAAAGGTAACAGATTTATCTAGAATCAAGTCTTATCAACCACGTCTTTGATCTATTGTAAAAAAATACAATAATGATTCTGAAACAAGCACTACAGAGGCAGATCAGGCTGGATAAGAGAATTTCAGAAATTAGATAACACTCATTTCCCATCATTTATAGGAACCACTTGGTTTGCCTTTTAGGCATATGTTGTCTGCACTTTCTCATGACTCAGTGTGGCTCATCGTGTTGAAGCAGATCTACCCTCTATCACGGCTAAATTACAACATCCCCCTCAAATAACAATGTAGCATGATCAACCAAAAGACAAGATTCCTAGCTCCAAACCATTTAATGTCTTAAGTCATTAAGATGATAAGGAGTGAATGCAGGGAGAAAATCCGATGGCCATTTGAAATTCCTGAGATCTGACTGGGGAACTATAGGTGTAGACTCAGTGCGATTCTTACCAAGGTAGTCACCATTGCCCAAAGCCTGCTGTAAGAACAGTGTATAAAATTCATTTTGGTTATAAATAAAATAGGATTAATGACAAGAACAAAAAGCTTGAGCTAACAATTTTTTAGGAGATGTAAAGCTTGCTGAGGTGATGATGCCTTATTTTACAGGACAGAGAAGGCATTTTAGCTAGGTCCACGGAACACGTATTTTAGCTACTTCTCAGACTTCTTTATATTAGTATAAGTGGCAGCTTGTAGCCCTCAAGAGTTTGTAAGAACTTAACTTTTAATTTTTTTGTTACGTGAATTTATGATTTGAATCTTAAAAAAAATTTTTTTGGTCATTTCCAAGTCCCTCCAGAGTTCTTAAAAGAGACTATAGACTGCGGTAAAAGATAAACCTTCTTTTTGTCCCCCTTACAAGCCAACCTATGAAGATGCCTTTTCACCTCTTTGATGTGATAGGGAAGTGTTAAATCAAAGTGAATCCCCTATTCGGGGCACTTTGGGACTGAATAGTGCTTAAGCCAATTGTCACTACTCCTGGGTGTGTAGACAGGCAACCACACACCTCTCTCTAGATCAGAGAGGGCTTTGACAGGCATCCTGCACCACCTGCTATCACTTAATTAGTGTCATCATCTGATTCCTAGTTGGAGTAATGACATCATGTACTTTTTAGTACATGTAATCACTGTAATATATTACAAATTGTGTTACAGCAATATTATGTGATTAAACTATGAGAGGAGGGGCCTCTTGTATTTGAGCATTTGGAACTCTGTTTTTTCACTCCCATCCATTCCAAATGCTTCTTACAAGTTCAGAGCAAATCGAAAGATATAACGGGTGTAGCATAACCACCACAGACTTGGTATACAGAGAAAAAAACTAAACACTGATCTTTGAAATTGGTGAAGACCTCTTTCGTGTCCATAATAGATATTCTGAGAATGGATTGACTGCTGAGTGCAAAGGTAATTATCAATGAGTTCTGTACAAGTGGAATTAGATGGACCATTCTGTCTGGCTTACCAGGAATTCTATGTCACTAAATGACTAGGGGGTTTCTGGATGGGATAGCTTCTTTCTGGTACAGATAGCTCAGCACAGTGAAGAATCTGAGAAAGAGATCCATAGGAAACGGAGTGTCATCCAGGGGCATTATCAGCTTTAAGCCAAAAAGAACAACTATCGTTTTGAATTCCTGAAAAGAGTGTCACTGCCCACTGCCACACATATTACAATCAAGGTTGTTGGAGATTCAGCTGTGTTAAGAAGCCATTCCCTGTGGAGAGCATTCGGTTTTGTTTTCCTGATATAATATTAGAAATTGTAGTAAAGGCTGTATAATCAGTGCCCTCCTCTCTATCCAGAATTCCCCTTCAGTGGCAATAAAGATACAAAAATAGATGGATAGTTTTGGTTTTAAAATACATGGATAAATTTTCCAATCTGTGCATTTTTAATTCATTTATCCATTTCCTATGATGGTCTAATTTTCTAAATCAGTTTTATTTTCATGAAAACTCTGATAAAAATAAACCATAAAATGGCAAATATCACAATAATACAGCATAGCCTAATGTGATTTCCTTGTAATGCTGTTGAATAAATACGGCGTTAAACACACCTATGCAGTATTTCCAATGGGAAATAAAATTATTGCTTTAAAAATTTTACAAATTGTGATTTTTAGCTGTCATTGATTATAATATAACCAGTATATGCAAGTTAGTGATCTTGTTAGTCAATAGAAGCCAGTAAAGCCTTTACTAGTCAATTGTTCAAAGATTTCGTTCACACGATTTCACAACACAAAATGTGCCACATCCAAACCACTTGCTTTGAAAAATAGCCCCTTAAAAGGCTTCTTTTTCTAATAACCAGCCAAATAATCTACACAGTCTTCCTTCCAAAATACCCAGAGGAAAAAAAATTAAACAGGAAGTGCAAGGTTGACTTACCTTTTTCCTATATCTTTTAATTCTGTTTAAATTTCTATCCTTTCTTTGTGTTGGTTTGCGCATTCCTACATCTTGCAGTGTTGTACACCTCGAAGACCTAGTAAGCGAGTTAAAGGCTGATGACGCTAACGAATCCCAGCGCAAATGACTGAATCGATAGGAAACCAGCCACTGCTGTTTAAGTGTATCGATAAATGTACCTTTATTTTCTCTTGAATGGATAAGTGTCGCAGTTAAGAGTCCTATGGATCTCTTAATTGAAAGTTAATTTTAAATCAATAAAGTGAGTCATTTAAATATTGATTGGCCCTTTCTACACGAATTGTTAGCTGATTTTTTTTTTTTGCAACAACTTTGTTTAAATGCAATCAATAGCCCACAATCAGTATGTTCTATAAAAAATTGACAGATGTTCCCAAAATGCCTGCTAGGCATATTCTTATCTGTTTACATATGCAGCAAAGATATTTCAGTCCTTTTCACACATACCTAGATAGTTACAACTTTAGGAATCACACACACACACACACACACACACACACACACACACACACAAACACACACACCCACCTTGTTTTCCTAAACAGCACGGTTGTTTTTTCTGTTACATTTAGCCTCTTAATCTACTGCACCTTAATCTTTCATTTACATCTCCAAAGGTTTGAAATGAAAAGATTATCTGATATCATAGCTATAGGAACCATATCATCCAAACATCTCTATGATTGCAATTTGAAAAGGAAAACAGTGTTTTATACCCATAATAATTTAAAGACGTTTGGAGATAAGAGTCTTTGGTACTTTTATGTCATAATACATTAGTAATATCGCTTGAATGAAAATCATCTTCTAATGAAATAAAATACTCTTGCCTATGTGAACATGTTTATCAAGTACAAGGCTAGCAATACTTTTGATTTATGTAGCTCCTCTTAGACATCACCTCGTTATCATAACAGCGAATAGCTGTGCTCTTTTTTTCCTTTCAGATTGGCAGAGGACAGCCAAGTTAAAATAATACAAATTGTCTTACTTGAAATTCATCTTAATTAACCCAACAAAGTAAAGTACTTGTAGCTTTCGGCATATCACCAAGGATGAATATTCTATTCATAGCTTCCTATGAACCATTCAGTATTTTCCTGAGAAATATTGTAGATTGCCTCTTTCCAAGAAATGGCTTGTTTTGAACAGGACTCCTGAAAATAGTCTAATATATTTATGAGGCCATTAATTGAAGGCTCAAGGCTTTGATTTTTTTTTCCCTTCCAAAATCTCCCTGTGTGAAAATAACCTTTACTAACAAATGCTCTCTTTAATTAGGGAAGAACAAAATGAGTAATGTAAAAATCAAAGCATATAAACAATAGAGTTTTACGGTAACTCCCAGTTTTTTGTGTAGGTTTAGTGCTATCAACTAACACAAAATGACCCAAAGTTAATTTAGGGTGTCGTATTGACTGGGATTTAACCAAAAAGGAAAAACACACCATAATTATATTTCGGTTCTGAAGAGTTAGTCAAAATGCAAGTCCTACCATTAAACTTAAAATATCAATAAACGTGATAAAAATGAAAGTAACAATTTTTCATCCTCCCCTTTTGCGAAGACTAAACAATACCAACCTAACGTGTCAATACCTGAGGGTAGCTGAGCTGAGAGCCTAAGCTGGGAGGCTATATAATTACAACTTTTTTGCCATTAGCATAAACTCTTTCAACTGTCCTGCAGATCTATGCTTCTTTAATCTGGCATCATCGTCCTCTTAATGCAACATCTCAGAACTCATTCCATTCCATTTTCAGTGTTAGGGAAGCTGTATGAAAAGGGGAGATTTCGAGGAAATAGTGGGGTATCATTAGTTTATATGCATACGGGTTCAGCATGTGAAGATGCCGCGTCTGAGATCAGCCTTAAGATGTGACTGATAGCTCTTATTTGTGTGATAGAGCTGGCCAGGGAAATAGAGCTACAGCTGGTTACTTCATTAGGTCCTCTCATTGATTGAACCCTGCTGAAGTGATGCAGGAGGCTCCTCAGATAACTGCTGGTAATAGAACAAAATGAATTCTTATCACAGAGATTGGAAAGGCCATTAACCCTGGCCTCCAATGCTTTTCAGAGGTCACAGACAGGAAGCCAAGCGGTGACTGGGAAAACTGTTTTCTGTCTAACTACAGGTCACGTTAGAAGGGTGTGTGTGACTTTTTTACCCTTCGGCTTCTGTACGGTTGAAACTGTTGTACTGGCAGATGTTAATAATCAGCTGTAAATAAATATTGGAACCAAAGAAGAAAAATGAGAAAGCACAGGAATTTATTTCAATAAATACTTAATAAAAGAACAATTGTTACTGCAATATTTACTGCCAGTTCTGCTGTAGTTTTAAAACTAATACTTTTTTTCATATAAAGTGGAAAGAGAAATGCATAGAGGCACTTTAAAAAGGAAATTTAATATGGTTCTATATAAAAATATTTCCTTCCTTCCTTTCCGTCCTTCAGAGATGGCGATTATAATTGCTCCTGGCTGCCCGGCTTCCTCTCCTTAGCTCGGAAGCCACCACCAGGCCATCTCTGAATGAGTGCGACACCCAGCTTGCCTTTCACCTGGTTGAAAGGAGTATATATCTCAGGGACAGTGCTATAATTTACATTTAATGCAACCTTTCAATTGACCAAGAGCCCACAACCTCAGCCCGCATCTCACAGCTGAGGACTTTCCCACATTCGTCAAGTCTGTGCCCCTCCAGGATCAGCCAAAAGGACTCATCTATTTAAAGCCCCAGCAGCACATGACAGTTGCTCTGCCTCTGAGAGGAGCGGAGTTCTTAGAGCCGCCTCTGGAATTTTTACGCAGTTAGCCTGAGACAGAAAACTTTTGTAGGTGAGAAAACCGTAGCGAAGGACGCATCTCGTGGAAAGAAACGGACCAATTTCTCTTCGTTACTACCGTGCATTATTTGCCTGTGTGCGCATACACAAAGATGTACTAAAGACTATTTTTAACAATATGTTGGTGGCTTCTAAACTTACGACTCTGATTTAATTTCAGTGTCTGTGGTTGCGTGGTATTTTCTGTTGGAGCCAATCTTTCACTGGGAGTCGGTTTATTTAAATGTAATTGGGTCCTGCGGATGGAAAAAAAACCTACCGATTTTATGTCTTTGGAGACCCACCCAGACGTTTGGTTTGGCCTTTGGTACATAAATAATAACAAGAAGGTGTATGCTGTCACTGCCCTGCTGGGAACACCAGAAGTGGTTTGGCAGAAAAGAAACCGTAACAGATCACCCTGGATAAACATAGAATCAGATGCTTTGCTGCATTAGCCTGTGTATGTGTATGTAGATATGCATCATTGTATGTTATATTTTGGAATCTTTGTAGAATACAAGAACAAAGGGGAACAAAAACAGTTGACGTTGAGAACACACCTATCTCAATTACTTTAAAGTAACGGAAAGGCTTAATTTTATGGGTTAATTATTTCTAGTCCAAGCTTATATTTAATTGAGGCAAACATTAACAGAATCACATTTAAAGCTGCATTAAGTAAACAAGGTCAAAGGCCTAACTTCTAAAGTAAAAATTAAGTTCTGTTGCTTGTTTGCATGTTCCTTTTTGGTATAAAACTTTTCAATTTATTTGCTGCATGAGGTAGCAAATATGCTTTAAAATCTAATTAACTAAATGCATTCACTTATCGCATTTATTAAGAATGTTAGATTTCATTGCAGATGTTCAGGGAATGACACAGGCCTGGAGTTTCAACTTGGGATACCTGGGTGAAACTCATGAAACTTTTTGGCTTGTAATTATTTAGTTGTGCCCTATGAACCTTCGTGGGAACGCTGAGTTCAGTTCATATTGTCTAATAGAGAGGAAGCATTAGTTTCCTTCTAAGGGCATTTGATATACTTAGGTGCTTAATTCTTGATATACTTAAGAGTTTAATTCTTTACACGGTAAGTAGCATTTAGATGATGTTAAGTCAAATTTAAGAAACAGAGTAGACTTGGGAGGAAAAGAATATTGGTATTTTAGCTTCCCATCCTCCTTAGGTAAAATAGTCATAAATACTTATATCATGTGCGCCTTCAAAGATCTATACCATTATAAGCATTATCTCCCTCTTTTACCTTGAATGAGTTAAAGAAAGGAAAGAGTTGTAGATTTAAGTTCCAAATGGGCTGTAGGGAAGCGGTATGCATTCTTTGAACTAATGTGTTTTTCTGTCTAACATGTTGTATAATTTACAACTGCAGGCCAAATATGTTGGGCTTTTTTGTTATTATTTGATGGGATTCAATCTGATTAATTTCCCCAAGAACCGACGAGGCTTTATTGACATATTTTCAAGCAGTAAATATTAGAATGAACATTTAAGGCAAAGATGTGGGTGAAGTTTATGTACTGTAATGATGTTTAAACGTTTCAGTTTTTAAACTGCCCCATGACCTTTCTTAGGATCTTTAACCCTATCAGTATCATGTACAGATAAAAGAAAACTTATAAAAAATAAGTGTCCTGATACGTTTTTATATATGGTTTTGTGTTTTTAAGACAAGTCTTGACTTCCAGATTCATTGAGGGGGAATAAATCCTGGTTTGCTTCTTGGCTGTTTTAATATGATTTTATATGACTACTGTAAGCTTTCAATCTGTTGTATTTTTTTATTTTACCAAACTGTTTTTTTTTGAGAGTGAGAGAGAGATAGAGACAGTGCACACGTGAGCACGAGTGGAAGAGGGGGACTGAGGGAGAAAGAGAATCTTAAGCAGGCTGCATACCCAACATGGAGACCAGTGACCAGTGTGATGCGGGGCTCAATCACAGGATCGTGAGATCATGACCTGAGCCAAGGTCAAGAGTTCGACACTTAGCCTACTGAGCCACCCTGGTGGCCCTTTACCAAACTTTTCTAAAGCATTTAGTAAAGTCTCATGACAAAATTTTTGTTTTGATTGACAATATTTACAAGTTTACTAGAGAGAAAAAAAAAGGAACATTACAAAAGTTGGTAAGCCAAAAAGATCTAGATCTTTCAGTGTTTTCATACTTCTTTTAGGTATTCAGTGATAAAATTTGTGGATGAACTGGAGAATTTAAAAGGTTGTCTGGAAATCAACTTTATTTCAAAACTAAGTTGAGCTTTTTAATATTTCCTTCTTCCTAAGTTTGTTTTTCAAATCAAAATTTTTCCCACTTTTTGTAGAAAACATATTAAATTTTATGAAGCTGCTTTGCATACTGTCATTTTATTGGCTTCTCGAAAATAATATGTGTCTAAAACTCAAAATCTCAAAACTGTGCTTAATATTAGCCATGATACAGAAACATTAGATGTTCTCCTGGTAATCTACACGCTCTCGGTGACTTTTGTTAGTTACTGTTATCCATTCTATATTTAATAAATTCTGTTCTACATAAGGATTTAGTTAAGTGTTTTGAGAGGCCCATTAGCACTTGTCGGCTCCTGGAATAACGTTTCTTGCCAATACATAAGCACGTGATTCTAAAATGTTTGATTATTTCAGCTTAAAAATTCAGTTAATTCCTTTTAGATTTTGTATTGTAGAAAAAGGCAGTCAGTTTTTCTTTTGAAGAGGAGTTCTGTTTTGTTTTTACTTACTGATCAGCTAGTTTGTGTTTATGTAAGCATATCTATGTAGTTTGGCATTAGTTTTTCTTTTCCTTTATTTATTTATTTATTTATTTATTTATTTTTTGATCCTACTCACAAAGAGTAAGTGATTAAGTCATTGGGAAATAGGTGGCTTAAGTCAGTGCCCACTGAATGTTGAATATGCTGCACAGCATATACAGCTCATTTGGGGTTCCATTTCTATTGAAATTACTCTTTCAGAAAATTTTGACTGAGAACTTACAGTTGTTCTTTACTCATATTCTTCCTCTATTACATTGCCTTTAATAATTATTAGAAACAAACAAACAAACAAAAAAGAAACCAAAAAGTTGTGACTGTCCCAATGCCATGACTTAATCCCTGGTCTTCTGGCAAGAGAAAAAGTTTTACATGAATGAGATCAAAGACAATGTGATTACCTTTCTCAGAGATATGTAACACCCACGAAAGAGCTTATCTAGGTCATTTGTGCACAGCTTACTAACCTGGGATCCATGGGCCTAGGGCTTCCATACCCCTTCTGATGCCTCCAAACTTATGCATATGTGCATTTTTATTGGAAGGAGGTCTGTCTTTTCCACTAGATGATTAATATTCCTCCACAAGAATACTGTTCTCTCAGACCCTTGAAAGAAAACTAGTGACATGTAGTTTGAGTTGAAAATATACTTAAAAATTACATTTCTAAAGATGAAGCCACTCTGGCGCTGCTGTGTTTATTGCCCTCCATGAAACTCCACTCCAGTAACCTGGCCATGCGTTCACTCAGTAGGCTGGTGCCTCTTGGGCATCCCGGTTACATAGACAGACTTCCTTTTCCCCAGTATAAGCTGCCAACTTAAGAGCTTCCAGGGACATCGTATTTTTGAAGAGACCATCTTAGCAAACTGGAGTTTCCCTAAATCAAACTGACAGAAGTAGTAGACAGAGTCACCTTTGTGCTTCTGCTCCTTGAGGCTATAAGCGCTCAGTCAAAACAAAGCCACTTCAGTGATTTCAAAAAATGGGTAAGTAGAGAAAGGCTAGAAAATGATGTATGTGGCTCCTCTTAGAAGAAAGGAAAGAGGGAAAGCGTGGAGTTAAGCACAAAGTAGGAGAACATAAAATAAATGAATCAGGAAGTTGTAAGATGTATGTCTTAGCAACAGAGTCAGGGAAGATTCTTTGGAGTATGGTTAGCACGTAGAGTTAGAGCACTTCAGATAATGAATGTGAATATACTTTGAAAAGTATTAAGGGTTATGCAAATATAAAGGACCAAAGGCTAATGATGTGAAAGGGAATGTGAAAAGAAGGTTGTAAATACAAATGCACAAATAACAGATTTGAGGTAAACCCGAATGATTGTTCAATCCTATGAGGTCTTATCCTCAGGCTTTGTAACCAACATTTGAAAATTGACACAAAAAGATCTCCGACGTTCAGATCATGGGAAAGCCAAAAGGATCCTTACAGCTCACGGGTCCAGCCCCTTGTTTTACAGCTAGAGAAACAGGCACTCACCAGCTTCGTGACGTGTGGGGTTACATCGCTGATTTGTAGCACAACCCAAGCTTCTGATTCTCAACTCAGCATCACCCTAGAGACATTTATCATATTCTGCTACTTACATAGGTTGAATCATGGAAGCTTTTAAAAACAGATCATTGTCCTTGTCTTATCATTTGTCTATAAAATGTTCTCTGGAACAGAAAAAAAAATTAAATGATGTGATGTAGAATAAAATACAGATCGCATTAATGTTTCTTTCTCCCACAGAATTAATTGTTCCGTGTTTTTCTTGTGTGTCAGGAATACTTGGCTCCCACTATGAGCACTTCACTTCCTGCATAGTGGTGGCTGTTTCTCTTTTGTCTCCTCCAGACTTAAAGGAGGTTGTTTTCATCTTAGTATCTCCTAGCCAAGTGTGGCCCTTGTCACCTAGTGGGCTCTCAGTGAATGTATGTTAATTTGAATGCTGTGAAGTAAAATTATGTGTCTAAATCTATCATTATTTCTAGTCCTTAAAGCACTTTGTTATTGTTACACATTTCCAGTGAGATGTAAACAAACAGTTTGAGAAATGGCAAATAAGGGGTTTAGGCAAATTAGGGTAGATTAGGAAGCAATAAAAAAAGGTTCAGCTAAAGTTAAATGAAACAGCAGGGGGCCAAGTGATGCTTTACAGATAGAATATTGTAGGTCGTTAGAGCTTAATAGGCAAATGTTTTCATTTTAAGGGCTATAAAATAATTTTTAACTGCAATTTCCTCACTTTAAAAAAGTCCTTTTAAGGGAAAAAGAGAGATTGAGAAAGTACTATTTTGATATATCGCTCATAAGTTTTTTTCCTTTAAGCCTTGTTCAAAGCAGTCTTTCCACACTGTCTTCTTCCCATTTACAGGAATGATATTGACCCTTTGAAGATATTTTCTTGTCCAAATGATCATAGTTCATAAAATTAAAAGTCAGGTTGACGTCTGTCTCAGCCCTCAGCCAGATCTCCTTGACCACAGATCTCAAGGGAAGTGCGAGGAGGTGATTTTATTGCCATGTTGCAATAATTGTATACTCTTATTTCATCCTCTAGAGCGTTTGTTTCAAGCAAGAATGTGCTTGGACTTCAAAGAATTAAATGCACAGGAATTCTATATTCATGAGGCAGTCACAAAAAAGGGACTAGCGAGAGGAAAACAACGGAGGTGAACTCTCTTCCAGACTGTAACAGTTGTGTGTGGGGAAGAAAGAGAGATCGCTCAGGAAGCTGGCAGATTCCTCAAAGGAGTTTTCTGCCTCTTTAGCCTGTTCCAATAGGATTTTCAACTCCTTTACCTTTGAGAGAGAATACCAAATACTTGTATTTAATAGCAGATGTGGCAACTACTTGATGAATTATTTGGAATCAGAATCAGAATGAAGTGGAGGAAAAGACTCTGCTTTGTCACCTGGAGGATTCTTCTCCTTTGCTGCCATTATTGATTATAGAAACCACTTGAGCGTTCTCCACTAAGGCAATGGCTCCGAGGGGATAGCATTTGGCTTGGGGTAGTGGGAGATAGCAAAGTGAAAGGTCCCTGCCCTCAAGGAGTTTAGAAGCTACCCAGAAGACCGAATCAATGTACTTGACACAATAAGCCAGGGAACTTACGACATTTTAGGGGCAACTGGGTGGCTCAGTCGGTTGAGCATCTGACTTCGGCTCAGGTTTTGATCTCACGATCATGGATTAGAGCCCCATGTCAGGCTCTGTGCTGACAGCTCAGAGTCTGGAGCCTGCTTTGGTTTCTGTGTCTTCCTCTCTCT
Source organism: Puma concolor (assembly GCF_028749965.1). Taxonomy (NCBI): domain Eukaryota; kingdom Metazoa; phylum Chordata; class Mammalia; order Carnivora; family Felidae; genus Puma; species Puma concolor. The sequence goes on along the minus strand of NC_141684.1, from coordinate 57,933,457 downwards.
ATGCCCCTCCCTGGCTTGTGCTCTGTCTCTCTCTGTCTCTCAAAAATAAAGAAACGTTAGGGGCGCCTGGGTGGCGCAGTCGGTTAAGCGTCCGACTTCAACCAGGTCACGATCTCGCGGTCCGTGAGTTCGAGCCCCGCGTCAGGCTCTGGGATGATGGCTCAGAGCCTGGAGCCTGTTTCCGATTCTGTGTCTCCCTCTCTCTCTGCCCCTCCCCCGTTCATGCTCTGTCTCTCTCTGTCCCAAAAATAAATAAACGTTGAAAAAAATTTAAAAAAAATAAAAAAAAAAAAAATAAAGAAACGTTAAAAAATTTTTTTTAATTATGACATTTTAAGGAACTTCATCAAGTTCAGTACTGTTCAGAGGAGCGTTGTATGTGTAGGGTTAATGGAGGTATTAGGGCATGAAGAATGAATAGAATTGGAATTATAAAATAGAGTTTTATTTGTTTGTATTTTCATCTATTTACTTATTTGCTTGTTTATTTATTTAGGCATAGTCCTTAGCCTTGAGAGGAAAGTGATATGTTTCAGACTTAGGGGTGAAAGGGAATAGATACAGTTGTGTTGAGGAACAAGAAACTAACCCAATCACCTATAATCACTATTTAAGAGAGAGTGACAAAAATTAGCTAGGTGGGGGCTCCTGTGGGGCTTAGTCAGTTAAGCGTCCAACTCTGGGTTTCGGCTCAAGTCATGATCTCAGGGTTCATGAGTTCTAGCCTTGCATCAACTCTGTGTTGACAGTTGAGGAGTCTGGTTGGTATTTTCACTCTCCTCTCTCTCTGCCTCTCCTGCTCTCCCTCTCTCAAAAATAAATAAATAAGCTTAAAAAAATTAGTTGAGACTGGGGAAGCTTTTGAAAGCCGAGCAAAGAGGGGCACCTGGGAGGCTCAGTTGTTTGAGCATCTGACTTCAGCCCAGGTCATAATCTCACGGTTCTTGAGTCCAAGCCCCACATCAAGCTCTCTGCTGTCAGCATGGAGCCTGCTTTGAATCTTCTGTCCCTCTCTCTCTTTCTGCCCCTCCCCTGCCTGCGCTCTCTCAAAAACAAATAAAATAAATAAAAAATATATGTATGAAAAGAAAGCTGAACAAAGAAGCTCAGATTTGATGAGGCAGAAAATAAGAAGGTACCAAACCTTTGAGTGTGGGAATTACACTACTGAAGAGGGGTCTTGGGAAGCATGATCTGGCAGCCATATATTAGCAGGATAAAATTGGAGGACCTGTGGGCAAGAAAGCTCATGCTAGGGCACCTGCCATGGTGGACTGGTGGACGTATTCAGCAGCTATCGCTGAGGTAACTGTCAGTAAACAGAAACAAGCATTAACAATAAATCCACAGAGAAAACTTACCAACTAAATATAAGAAATGAAGGAGTCAAGGATCCCAAGCTTGGCAACTGTTGGAAACTTCTGAGGCTAAGTGGGCAGGGGAGAAGTGAGAAGCCAGGACTCTGATAGTGAGGCACACCTTTTCCCCCTTTCCAACATCATCCTTTTAAAAAACCTAGAGGGAGGGGGGAGAAGAAATAATGTGTTCATAAAGTTTTGTATTTTTTTTTTGAACTTGGAAAAAGGTAGTCCTTTTTCATCATGATTTTTAAGAGGCCTTTGTAGTTTTAATGAAATGATGTTCGGGGCTCTGTTTTATTTCTAACAATCCTGCCTTATATTTAGGTTAGTCTGTTAATGTCATTTATGTGGAATATGTATAGAGGAGATATTTTTATGGCATGGGAACAATATGAGTCCAGGGTAGTTTTTTATCTTTCTAACTGAAAAAGTTCGATCAAACTGAAATATCTATAAGCTGTTCTACTGTACTTCCATTAATGTGACTTTCGGAGTCACCTTGCATATAGTAAGTACGTTGTGTACTTACATACAGTATGTATGTATATTACATAAATGTTCATTACATTATTACAATTTATAATAATTTACAATAAATTACATTTATTACAATATTACAACATTATATAATGTAATAGTTATACATAACAATATAAATATATGTAAATTATATATATAATTATAGTTCTTGCCTCATAGCTACACAGGATTGCTAGTCAAATCTTCACTCAACAAAAAAACGATTTCTGTCATTGTGTATCACACAAAAGACAATAGGAATATTTCACGTGCTAAAACAAAGTGGGTTCTGCTCTCTAACTCTCTTTCCCAGTCCCTGTTTTACATCATTTACATTTATTTTGGGGCTTCCTCACTCTCCGCTGTCCTTCCCACTCCCCAACTCTCCTCCCTAATTCTCTTCTTGATGCTGTTTGTTTCCACCTTCTGTGAGATTGATAAATCCTAGCCTAACTTCCACTGACGTCTATAATACTTGACTTCCATCCCCATTCCCACTGCTCTTCAGAAACCCACACCCAAGTCCATCCCAGAGCACCGGACTGCCTCTTTCTGCCACCTAATGTTCTCCTCATGCGGGCTCATTCCCAGCATCACACCTGATATTCTCTACGTCACCCTGCTTATGAAAAGCCTGCCCACATGCTACGTCTGCCTCTAAATGTTGCCCATTTCTGGGATCCTTCTCACAGTAGAACTTTCAGAAAATTGTCTGCACTTGACATCTTCATTTCCTTATTCTTCATTCTCTCTTACACCACATTCAGGGGATGTACATCCTTACTACTCCACAAAGAAGCTCTGGTCAAGGACTCTGAGAACCCATTCTTTGGCAAATCTACTGGCCAGTTCCTGGTCCTCCTCAGACTAGACCAACCAGGAGCTTTAAACAAGTTGCTCTCTCCCTTCTTGAAACGTCTCTTTCACCTGGCTTTCCACACCCCATTCTCTCTTGATTTTCTCCTACCTCGTTGACTCTTCTTGCTCAGTCTTCTTCACTGCTGTCTCCTTATTTTGGAAGGGGACAGTGGAAATGTTCCACCTAGTTAGTTCAGGGAATAAAGAAGGAGCAGCCACAATAGGGGATTTAAAAACAATAAAACTGAAGGAAAGTCACGAGCTTAAGTATTATTTTTACCACGCCCTGACAATTCTAAACAATGTCAACGATAAGATACTTCTCCCTGCTGGAAAAAAGACTGCTCACAGTGTCCTCTGCTTTGATATGTCCCTGTGTAGGAGTGTGTCCAGGTTCAATCAGGGACCCTCATTCTCTAGTGATCTTATTCAATCTCATCTCAAGGACTTATACCGCCAACTGTATGTCGACCTCTCTCTGCCTTCCCCCCTTCTCCCTTCCTCCCCCACCCCCATCTGCCTACTTGACACCTTTACTCGGATCTCAAACTAAACATGTTCAAAACTGCAGATCCCAAACCTTCTCTCCCTCCTAACTTTTTCCGTCTGCATTTCCCCTCATCTCAGTAAATAGCATCTCTACTCTTCTGATTTCTTGGACGAACAAACATTGTAATAATCTTTCGTTCTTCTTTTTCCCTCACTTGCCTCATCAAAATCCATTGGCAAGTCCTATCTACTCCTCCTTTGAAATATATGACAGTTCCTCCACTATCTCTTTGGTCCGAGCCGCTACTATCTGTCACAGTGTCACCGGTACCTTATTTTACTTGACTTCCCTGTGTAGTTGTACACTTGTTCCCATACTTCTGGAAAAGTTCTTGTCCTTTGGCCACTGTTTTACCGATCACTCCAGGGTCATGTGTTTACCTCTTTGTTCTCTGTCATTATCGTTTATCATCTTTCAATAGTCTTCAGTGCCACTTACTTCTTAATTTTCCTTTCTCAGAGTTCCTTCCTTAGAACTTATCTTCCATATTCTATGCGTTGTTCCTGAGATTTACAATTATTAGCTTCCAAATATTTTGAACACAGACCTCTCTTTTAAGGTCTAGTTTCATAAACTGAAATGTTTTCCAAAGAGCTCTGCTCTAATTCACGTCCAAAGTTGAGCTCATCATCTTTTCTCTCATCCCAATCTTGGACTTTTGAACTTTCCTTTTCTCTCCAATGGAATTACTGTTCTTCCATGACTTTTTCTAGACAGTAATGGATTGAGGTACAGTGAATGTTCCAGTATCCTTTTTTTTTTCTTTTTAATAACAAAACTTTTCCTCCTCTATTCCATCTTCCACACAGCATCCCAAAGATGCAGATATGATCATGGCACTCCCTGCTTTAAACTCTCACTTTGCCAAGATTGAGGGACCCTTTGCCAATACTTGCATTCAGGCAAAGGAGAAAAAAAAATTGGCCATGTCTCAGAAACTATTTTTTCTACTGCTAATACAGTCCAAAGAAAGCCATGTGCCAAATCTCATCAATCTGTTTGCTCATTAATGAATGATTTATTAAATAAACATTTCATGGGTATGCATAAGTATTGTCTTGAAAATGCATAGCAGTTTCCAATAGTACATTTTTCACTCTTGGCTCCAACCGAGTCTTTCTAATCTTCCTTTTCTGGGGCTGTGCATACTTTCACTCACTTTCCTTCTCCAGATTTATTTTACTTATGTTTGTATCCATCATTGCCCAGGTCAATTCTCCTAAGTGTAATTTGGGGTATATGACCATATAAATTAGACTATTCCTAATGTGGTGAAATGTAGAAAACTCCAAATAGTGAAAATCCAAGGATTATTTACATATAATTTAGGAAACTTTTCTGCGTCTTAGGTTAATGGTAAATTTATTTCAACAATTATAGTGTTGATAAAAAGAATTGATCTAGTCATCTGAGGATTTTCTTTTATAGCCATATATAATTCACAAAATAAATAAGCCTGCACACGACAAGCAATAATTTCCTCCTTATATATAACTGTATAGAGGAGTTTATTATAAGTAGTAATGGTACGTTCCATGTCAGCATATTTAAGACATTAAATATTTAGAGAGTATGGTATAAAGATTGTATTTCCTTACTTTGCATGGTCAACTGGAGGTGTTGATAACAACAGCTTACGTTTCCCCCTTGCAAAGACTTGCCATGGCAAGCAGAAGAGATCATCTCATCTCCCTTTTGTAGATGAGAAAACTGGCTCCAACATGCTAATAGATCTGTTTGAATTTACACAGATCGAGGCTAAAGTTTTCATCCCCACTCCATACGTTCCCCACTTAACATTGCCTTTGTGAAAGCAATATTGTCTTTGGGCCATTATGAATTGCTTTGAAGAAAAAACAAGTGTTATGTGCTTTGATGCTATGTTTAGTAGGACATATGATTTAGGTGCCTGTAGTGTAAGGAATAATCTAGAAAATTAATCAGATCCAGTGATTGTGTATAAATGGAGGTTTTTAGAGTTTTGGAGACTGCCACATTTGCAAAGCTGTATATTTTGATATTGTTTGTGACTTCTCACTAAACTTTTCTCTTGCTAAAAGGCCGATGGTGGGGTGGGGTTTGGAGTTGGAGAAGGCAGGTGCCTCTTTTTGCAAAAGGAAACCTAGGGCTTACTTGTGTATTACTACCAGTCTAAAGAGTTCATCTTCTTCACTTTAACTTTTGAAAATGGCCAAACCAGTGTGCATTGGACAGTCTTTACAGCGTGGTACACACACCACTTTTATTGCAGAATGTAAAATTTACTTAGGGATTAAAAGAAACTTTCAAGCTACATGGCTTAGGAAAACAATATTTAGTCATGTTAACATTTGCTCTTTCCAAAATGTCTACACATGTAATAGTGATATTTTAAAAGTCGAAAATACTGACTTAGCTGATAGAGAGTACGTTACATATAAATATAATCTAAAAAGCCATAATATCAAATTGATGTAGTCTTTCCTTTGAATAATTTGTATTCAGTAGGATGGACTAAAGCCAGAGCAGAATCATGCATGAATACAGCTACTACTTTTTCAGTACTAGATGCTTTGTAGTTATTAACTTTACTCCTTATTACACCTTGAAATCTGGTTATTTTTGCTTCCACTTTTACATATAGTATCCTGAATTTCAGGGGAGGCTAAGTAACTTGCTCCATCAAATAATTAGAAAGTGTTGGCGTTGGGATTAAAATCCAGGTGTATCTGTTTCATAAGTCCATGTTTTTTCTTTTTCCTTAGCATAAATGTATGCATGGAGTAGTGAGTATTTTCCTAATGAAATAGTTTTTTGAACCACACAGGCTTCTGAGAGCCAATAGTTCTAGCAGAAGTGGGCAATTTTTGTGTCACTGGTGGCTCACCTTTTATCTTTGCTCCAAATATTAAGCAAAGAGAATGAATCTCAGGGAAAAAAAAAAAACCATTATTTCAATGTAGGGTTGTTTGTTCTGGTTCTCTACAGCAAGAGTGAATGATGGTTTCATGGATCACAACTCCAAAGGAGAATGCCCAATGACTTCTTGAACGTGATTGAAATAAAATCAGAATTTTGTTTTAAAGTTGTAAAACTGATTAAACTCTGTAATGGTGGTGGTAATTTAAAAAACAATGCAGTCTTAGGGGGAGGCATCTGTCATTGCTGTAGTCTTCCAGATGAAAGTGTAAGAGAAGCCAGAAAAGCCTCTAAGAACCAAATACTATGCCTGAAACAAAGAAGTGCAACTTCCTTCAGAGTAAATGATGCCCTTGAAAGGAGCCTTTGAAAGTAGTGAAGGAAACAGTGACAGACACACTTCTGGATAAAAATTTATTTTCTCTCCATTTAAAAAATAACTTTAAAAGGCTTTTGACCTAGCATAAGGCTACTCAGAAACGTTGGTAGCTATGGAGTAGAAAGTAGAGGTTTTCATATATTAAAAACTAGCTATGTGTTAGAAAGCAAAGGGCTGAAGTGCTCCTCATCAACAAAGGCTGTCATTGGGTAGGGGTGGGAATCAGTGTTTAGACCAGAGATATTTCCTATGTGGATGAGCCACCTAGCAAAGCCAACACAATATGCTAAGGAATAAAAATTGTTTAGGACAATATAAAGAGAGATTGTGACGAAGCCTATGAGGACTTAGGTGTAGATTAATGGGCAACTGACGGATGGGAACATAATGTTTTCCCTGGGTTATAACAACAGCATTTTGATCTCTTAATTTCAAAACAATCAGAAATGAAACAGAATCTTACATGGAGAAATGTATTAGAGATTAATAAATTTAAGAAAAAATATTTCAGCGAGAGCGCTTTCAAGGAAGATACAGTAAGGAGATGTATGAGTAATTTATTGAAACTAATTGATATCAGGAACTTATTAAATTCCTTTGAGGTCCCATTACACTGAGGTCATAGATGATTCAAGAAGCAGTAAGAAGTGATCACACTTTCCCGGCCTAGAGGCCCCAGGAGATAACACTCCCCTACTATAGAAAAATAACTTCTGGGTAAAACCAGACAGGGCAGGGCAAAGGAGCTTTACTTTTCCAGAAAATAAAAAAAAAAAAAAAATTACAAATCCAGCCCCGTTCAGATAATTGACACTGGAGCATCCAATGCACTTCAATCTGTTACTGCCTAGAAGAAATAATTTAAGAGAAAGCACTGCAGGTCAACAAAGATGATGTTGCTTGGTTACTCAAAACCCTTTGGTAGCATGCTGAGTTGCTCAGCTTTTTAGAAGAGCACTCTTTGTATCCACATAGGAAAAGGATGGAGACCACTTGAAACCATTTTTAATTGCAAACCTGCTTCATCTGAAAGCAGGCTTCACTTTTGTGGTACACAAGCAAGTTCGGAGGTCTTTAGCAAGATGTAAACTACCAAGATAATAAAAAATGTTTAATTTGATCTGTTCTTCTAGATATTGATCTTGTTGTGATGAATTTGCTCTGAAGGAGTTTGAACCGTTTATTTTAGGGGGTGGGAAATTCAGGTTTTAGACTTCCTGGCTCAGGTGTTCTGGGGGCTGCCTGGAGGCAGCACTGTTCAGGGGAGAGTATGGAGCTCTGGTGTCAGACAGACTCCATCCAGATCCTTCTTTTGCTACTCTACGCCTTTGGGAAAAAAACTACTTAAAATGTCTGAGCTTTAATATCTCATCTTTTGCATAGAATCAGTGGTTTTTCCGTTGAGATTCATTGCAAGGATTGAATGAGAAAACGTGTGTTATGTGCTTAACACCTAACAGATTTCCAACATGTATTCACTTATTATTTTAAAATGAGAGTGCTGCAAATATTTTCTCTTCTATAGCAGAGGCTCTAAAGTATCCTTTTACAACATACCACCTATATGCGGTAAAGTGGGAGGGGTTTCAAAAGGGAAACGGGGAGGAGAATGTAGGAGGGTTGTTGAAATGGGGATGCTCTTTAAAAATTTAGTTTTTTCCAATGAAAAAATAAGAATTGGACTCTTTCTTTTTAATGGGTGTAAGTAGAGTGGAACTCAAAATGTTTCCTAAGGCTACAGAAAATGTTTTTCTTTCTCTTTATTATTTTAGACTAGTTGGTTTAATATTTATTCTGTGTATTGGTATATATTTCATTTTATGTGCTACACATTTTGCTAAAATAGCGATACACTTTATTATTTAATGCATTAGCAGATCGGTGGGAAGAGATGAGATGTGGAAGTTTTGTAGGCAATTTTGTCTCAGTACTATATTTGGAAGCATAAACATTCACCCAATATTTTAAAAATTTCCTGAATTTGTACCAAATATTTCCCAAATTTAGCCAATAGGAATATAAAGAGCTAAGGGCTGTTATGATCAAAAGTGCAGATTAGGTTAGAATTATTCCCAAAATGACAACAACATTCTTAAGCTTAGAATTCTCTATTTATATACCTAGACTGTTTCAAAAAATTGAAATTCCAGCTCTTTCCCTGATCATTAGATTTGTACTGATTATAATTAAAAAATATATATTATTCCATTTAGCAGGAAAAAAAGGATTTCACAGATAAAAACTTGATCATTTTTGAACTAAGATGAAATGCCTAAAAGTTGTCAGCCTATTTCCCAAAATAATTCTTCATATAAGGGAAGGGAAAGGTGAAAAGGAGTAATGGAATGGATAAGCTTATGAGTAGGTGTGGCAAGTGTAAGGAAATGAGAGAGAGCTATGAGAACCTTCTGTCTCATAATTAGAGGGAACAGGAACTCCCCCCCCACCGAATTTCAGTTTTTAAATGTTGTCATTGGAGATGTAACCATTTGGGTTGGGCTGGGGGAATAGGTGGTTAGCAGAATCCAAGCCAAATGAGAAAAATGAACACCAGAAATAATTTCAGAATCACAAGAAAAGCGACTTTTAGGATTTTAAAAATACGGCCTAGTATATCATTGCGGTTAAGATAACTATCCCTGAAATAAAACTTCATGGGTTCAAATCATGGCTCACCACTTGCTAGGGGTGTTCCAATGCATAGAAAGAGCATCAGCCAGTACCTGGCACAGAGCAAATACTCGGTGACATGTTGTTGTTGATGATAGTGATTGTGATTATCGATATACTATTCCACAGAAAATAGGGCCAATTACTCCCTCATTGTGTTAATAAAAATAGAGTAATTTGGTACCATTTTCAAATGTGTGATCATCACCAAATTGACAGAAGAGAGTAGAATACCGGATAAATTGTCAGTGGTATTAATTTTAAATAGTATTAAATAAGAAAGGTCAGGTGCTAGAGAACACAAATTAGTAATCTAATTAAATCACCAGCAAAGAGACAGATTGTGTTAACAGCAGTCAAATTTGTTATTACAGAGCAATTATTAAAGTGAAATATTGAAAGTTGCTATGTATCATTACTAGGTTTTAAACATTTCATTTACACAGGCAGAGAAGTAAGTATAGATTAATCAGTTCATTTGTTAGGTTAAAAGCTCCTTTATTTAAATATTTATATCATTTGTATAAAGGGAGCAACATTGTTGAAAACATAAAAAATAATCTGTGGCATTCTGAACCGCATCCCTTTATAAAATTGTTTGCACAAGTCGCTCTCACTAGAACAGTCTCCAAGTACCACATATCCTAATTTGTGAGATTAAATAACCGTTTCTGGTTTTGACATTGGTACATTTCCTTAAATCACTCAAATAAAATGATTTCAATGTGGCACCAAACTATTATTGAGTTATGTTGTATATTCAAGGAATGTAATGTTTTATGAAAAATCAGAATTATTACAAGACTAGGGAAAGTTACTTTCTTCCGCCACCCACCCACCTTGATTTCAGGACTTGGTTAAGACTAGGAAAACCTTTAAAGGCTCCTTAATACTATAGTATTTCAACAGGACACATCGAGACTTCCACAACCTTTATATCAGCCTGAACCATATTCCATCCCGGGCACTGTCAGTTTCAAACTTGGGGACCTGGGACAAGTTAATTTTACCTCATGATAAAGTCATGAGGATTACATGACTGTTTTTATAGGGATAGGTCATCACAGTACTGCCAGAAATACATTTTTTTAAAATTTTTTTAACGTTTATTTATTTTTGAGACAGAGAGAGACAGAGCATGAACAGGGGAGGGGCAGAGAGAGAGGGAGACAGAATCGGAAGCAGGCTCCAGGCTCTGAGCCGGCAGCCCAGAGCTTGACGCGGGGCTCGAACTCACGGACCGTGAGATCCTGACCTGAGTTGAAGTTGGACGCTTAACCAACTGAGCCACCCAGGCACCCCCAGAAATATATTTTTTAAGTTGTTATTTTTAAAGTTTTATTTTCGTGAATCTTAAATGAGTGGCAGTCATTTGGTCAAATTTACTTAGGTACTACTGATATCTATTTAAGTAGGTGTCTGATACATTGAAGTGTGTGTGTGGTGTGTGTGTGTGTGTGTGCACGCACATGCACATAGTCATGTTTGGAATGGTAAGTATCCTTTGATTAATTATTTTTTATCAAAAAATTGATTAATTTTTTTCTTAGAAAAGAGTGAAAGAAATGGTTTTACACACACACATACACCCATTAATACAGATAGTCTCTGACTTATGATGGTTCAATGTAACGTGTTTCGACTTTATGGTGGTCGAAAGTGATAAGCATTCGATAGAAACCATACTCTGAATTTTGAATTTCTATCTTTTCCCGGGGTAAACATATGTGGGAAGATTCTCCCTCATCGTGCTGGAAAATGGCAGTGAGCCCCAGCTCCCAATCAGCCAGGCAATCCCATTGGAGGGTAAACAACCAATAAACTTGCAACCGTTCTGTGACCACCCAACCATCCTGTATTTCACTGTCAGTACAGTATCCAATACATTTCAGGAGATATTCAACACTTCATTATAAAAAGAGGCTTTGTGTTAGACGATTTTGCCCAACTGCTGGCTACTGTAAGTGTTCCGAGCACTTTCAGGATAGGTTAGGTTGAACTATGATGTTCAGTAGGTTACCTGTATCAACAGCATTTCCGACTTGAGGTATTTTCAACTTATAATGCATTCATGGTGACTTAACCCCATCATAAGTGGAGGAAGATCTGTCTATGCAACAGAAATTAGTATCGGTGTTTGGCATAATTGAATGGGTTGTGAATTTAGAGTCTTGAAGCTCTGGGAAGCTTTTATGAAATTCTCATCTTGAGGTTCATCTGATTCCACATATAGGGTGCAGATTTGTATGGTGAACAGAAGTGGCCTGGTGACTTTGACATGCCTCGCTTTGTCCTTAGTTGAGAATTTATGAAGAGGAAAGTTCTTAAGGAACACACAATTTATTGGGGAAATATGCATGAATCATCTAAAAAATTATCATAATACATCATAAGTGCTGAAACGTATTTATAAGCTAATTGTTATGGGAGCACAGAGAAGGTAGCACTTACTTTAGGTTTTGAGGGAAAAATAAGGTTCATAGGAGAAGAACCAAAAGACATTCACAAATAAAAGGAACAGCATTGGTCAAAGCATAAAGATCCGAGAGGTTGCCAAGAGGAAGAAGGTGGGTTTCTTGAACGACATATTGGGTGGATATCAATACTGTGATCTGTTTGGAAGTTATCCGGATTTCTAAGCAAGAACTAGGATAAATTCTTCCCTTCAAGACTAATTTAAGATATGGCTACAAAAAAAGAAAAACAAAAAAGCAAAAACAAACAAAAAAACAACCCATAATGTGTTTTGGTGTTATTGGGGCAAAGACACTGAGGGTTTATTATCATTCTCTTTAAATAGGTGACCACCAGAGGCTAGAGGTGGTGTACATAATAGGGAAAACAATCAGTAAATGCAATAATAATGCCTTGGTGTGCACTTCTATTTCCAAGGGTAATTATTTGTTTAATTAAAGGCTTCAGAATCAACCAGAGATGCTAGTGCCCAGAAGTATTAAACATGAGTCTCTTTGGCAGTGCAAGAATTGTGTGGTGACCTTTCAACCTCTTAATATAATCCAGCCTTTTCTCACTTTGAAGACCATATCATGTGATGTCTTTATGTATATTATTTTTTCTTATAATTGTTGACTGTTTATACAATTATAGCTGCATATCAGAAAAGAATTGAGGCTGAGAAAGGTTGAGTTATATGCCTAATTGATACCCTTACCTAGAAATTCATGGAACCAGGACTGGAATTTAGGCAATTCTGCATTCTGGAAAAAGAGTTCTCGCAGTATTGTAAGAGGTTAGACTGACAAGACAAGGAATTCAAGGCAGGAAGACTGTTGTGCAGGCTACTGAACTTGTCAGGAAAGAGAAGATGACAGAGGAATAGAGAAACACACATGACAAGAGACACTCCCATAGCATCAACAGCATGGGAGGACTCAGTGTAGAGATAGAATGAGAGGTTGAGAGTGATTTCTGTCGTCCAGTCATTTTGTATGGATTTCTGCACAACAGGGAGCACAAAGGAAGAACAGAGATAGGTGAAAATACTGATTTGTGCTTGGGGTTGAGGTTGGCAAACCAGGGCCTTGTTGGTACTTCTGCTCTGGAGCTCAAATAAAAGATCGGAATGAAGATGTGGATTTGTTGATGACTTGAACATAGTCTTCAGGTTTCCTCAGGTGATTGCGTTTTTGCTTTGGCCTCTCACATCAGCTATCATGTATTGAAGTTTTGGGGGGTCTTTTGGTTTTGTTTTTTTCTTTTTCACTGTCTCGACAGAGAAGTTACAGTATGCTCATAATGTATGCAATGTGCCATTGTTATTATAACACATGATCCCATAATGGAGGTCTGGCCAAATATCCAAGAAGTAAAAATCAGGACGAACCTCCCCGCTTCCGTATTTTGTCTGTATTGCATTCGTTGTGTGCTGGGGCTCGAGAATTTGATCGAAGCTTACTGCTCTCTGGACTCATTTTGCTAACCACTGTTCACTGGAAGGTAAGGTGTCCTGGAGTCTCACCTGAGCCCCACCTGGTGCTAATTTCTCTGAAAGCCACATTTGGGGTTCTTGGGATACTGGCTGTGACTGCAGAGCTGGACGTGGGATGCTCATTACTTTTCATTCTAATGTCGTCTGCAGAAACTGCCTCTTTGGGAGCCAGGACCTGTGAGGATGATCTTCCGGAGCAGCAGTTGAGAGCAACCTCAGGTAACTGGTCTACTCCTTCTCGAAATCTCGTGGTCCTAACTGTGTTCCACTTGTGACTCTCGTAATTTATGTATGAAATGTGTCTCTGGAAGTGCTCTAATTAGATCTGATCAGATCTCTTATACAAGTAAGTTAAAAAGCAAAATTAAATATGCCAGATATTTGGACACATATACAAAGTAACATTTTAAAGAACAAGTAACTTCTGCAGGATAATTTCTCACATCCACATTCATACACTATCAAATTTCACCTAAGTGGTCAGTTTTATACAAACTCTAAGTCAAGAAGCCAAATACTGTTTTTCCCCAAATTAGTTAGTGGAGTTGTTTTTGGTAATTAATGAGTTGACTGGACTTTGTATAGTCATATCAGCACATTTATTAGTCCCTTGCATTGAGTGTGTGTGTGTGTGTGTGTGTGTGTGTGTGTGTGTGTTAAAAAAAAATGGCAGCTATGCTTTCTTAGCTGCACTATATTCAGATACTTTAAGAGGAAATCCACCCATGGTGCCATGACGCACCTCATTGATTCCTGCTATATAAGTATGATCACAATTATCAGATTTATACAATTGGAATAATAATGTGCCATATATGATTATAAAATAATCATGTGCCAAAATGGTTATAAAAAGTCCTTTGCATTCATAATAGAGAACTGAAATACTTTTTTGCAGGTGAAAACGTTCCTTCAATATAAAGTCAGGACTTCTCTCTTTAAAAATTCTTTAAAGGTAGGGATGCCTGGGTGGTTCAGTTGGTTAGGCGTCCGACTTTGGCTCAGGTCATGATCTCACAGTCCGTGAGTTCGAGCCCCGTGTCGGGCTCTGTGCTGACAGCTCAGAGCCTGGAGCCTGTTTCAGATTCTGTGTCTCCCGCTCTCTCTGCGTCTCCCCTGCTCATGCTCTGTCTCTCTCAAAAATAAATAAACATTAATTTTTTTTAAATTCTTTAACATTAAGTTTACCTTCACCTATTCATTCTCATGAATTCTTTTTCATTTTTTGTATTATTTTCCCCTAGAAAACTAGAGAGCATATTTAAAATAAAATAGCATACACCAGTTTGCCTCCCTCACCTCAAGCCAATCAAAGGATTTCATTAATAATCAGTTTGGAAGCAATAGGCCAAAAATCAAGACTATGACAAAAATATCAAACTAAAAGGAAGACATTCTCTGTCAATAAATTTATTTGTTGCTTTGTAAACAAGGGCACCGAAATCTACACCTTCACCTCGGTCTCTGAGAAGCTTTATACTGAGATACTCTCGGGATTTCTGGATATTTCCATGGAGATGTTCTACAGGAAAGTCTGATACAACAAATTCCAAGTGGAATTTCTCTTTTTGGCGAAACTGTTTCTTCTCCCCCATCTTAACTGATGCCATCCTGCCATAGACATAGTTATCGCAAAGAAGAAAACTAGGAATCATCGATTTTACTCAGAATATTAGTGCCAGAGACTGTTGGGCATCGGTCATGAATAAGACAGATGAGTTCTCTCAGTTTTTAGATGATATTTCTATACAAATAAATAAGTTATTTTCAGATTTCAGTAAATGTAATGAAGTGAAAGAGGTAATGTGCTACAGCAAAGGTTCTCAAAGCGTGCTCAAACAAACTCAAAGCATCAGCACAAACTGGGAATTGTAAGAATTCAAGTTCTTGGCCCCCCATCCTAGATTTACAGAATCAGAAACACTGAGGATGCAGCCTGGCAATCTGTAGGTAACAAGCCGTCCAGGTGATGTGATTCCCACTAAAGTCTCAGAATCACACCTTTATGATAGATGATGCACCCCTTTAGAAGCAGTGGTCAGAGGGGCACCTGTGTGGCTCAGTCGGTTAATGCTTCTGACTCTTGATTTTGGCTCAGGTCATGATCTCAAGGTTCGTGGGATTGAGCCCTACATTGGGCTCTGCGCTGACAGCATGGAGCCTGCTTGGTATTCTCTCTCCCTCCTCTCTCTCTGCCCCTGCCCTGGTGCACCCTTTTTCTCTCTCTCAAACTGAATAAACTTAAAAAAAAAAAAAAAGTAATGGTCAGAGAAGTTCTCTGAGGAAATGACAGGTGAACTGAGTCCTAAATAATGAGAAGGAGCCAGAGTCTGGGGAAATGCCTTTCAGGTAGAGGTGGGAAGAAGTTGGTCATGTTCCAGGAAGAGAAAGACAGCTAATGTGGAGAGGTTAATGAATGAGTAGGGGAGTGGCATAAGGTGCAGTCATAAAGGTAGCCAAAGGCCTGGTCACTTCAGCCATAGTAAGAAGTTGGTGCATTATTCTAAGTGAAATAGGAAGTGTGGCAGGGTTCAAGTAGGAGAATAGCTTGCTTTTATTAAGATGTGCAGCATAAGTTGTAGGAAAGCAGGAGCAAGTCTTATCTCATTATTAAACCATTTCAAAATCCAGGTAAGAGATGAGGGTACTGACAATGGAAATCTAGAGAAATAGACAGATTTAGTGTGTACTAAGTGTTTTGGAATTTGAGATAACAGAACTTGCTAATAGATTGTATGCCGATGAGAGAAAGAGAAGAGTCAAGGAAGACTCTTGCTTCGGTCGATGGTGGTGGCACCATTAACTAAGATGGAGAGATTGGGGTGAAACAGAGTGAGTTGTGTTGGGGGGGGCAAAAGTTAAAATTAGGCACATGAAGTTGGTATATCTTCTAGACATCCAAATGGAGATACAAATTTAAAGTAAGGGATCTGGATGCTATCATCTAGGAAGATTATTATTTTTCCTCAAATTAAACTCTCTTTGTAGATAGAGAAGACAATAGGGCTTCAAGCCAGCGCTGGAGACACGTCAATATTTAGATTTTTTTTTACATTTATTTATCTGAGAAAGAGTTAGGGGGAGGGGCAGAGAGAGAGAGAGAGAGAGAGAGAGTGAGAGAGAATCACTAACAGGCTCCATTCTGACAGGACAAAGCCCGACCACAGGGCTCGATCTCACAAACCATTAGATCCTGACTCAAGCCAAAGTCAAAAATCGGATGTTTAACCAACTGAGCCATCCAGGCACCCGTCCAATATTTAGATTTTAAGTGGAGGAGGCCTCAGCAAAGGGGAATAAGAGGGAACTTTCAGAGAGGTAGAACAAAGTCACAACAGTCTGATGCAATAAAATTCAAGAGGGGGGCTTTTTTTCAAGGGCAAGGGCATAGTAACTTCTGCTGAGCCAGGTTAAGTAATATGCAGATGGAAAAGTGGTCACCGCATTTCACAGCATGGAAGTCCTTAGTGGCTCTGCGAAGACCAGTCGATTTGAAGCCTGACTGGAGAGTTGAATAATAATAAATGTGATTTAGTAGAGAAAGAGAAAATGCAAACAAACAAACAAGGCCAAAATCAAACAAGTACCTTCTTAAAGTTTTATTGAAGGGAAATAGAAGAATGGAATAGAATCTGGACTCCTCCTTTTCTTCTCATAATTTTGCTTCCTAAATTGAATTTAGTGTTCCAACTACTAAGTATTGCCTACCTTCTGTATTCCAGGCACTGTTGGGACGCCTGGGTGGCTCAGTCAGTTAAGCGTCTGACTTCGGCTCAGGTCATGATCTCACAGTTCGTGGGTTTGAGTCCCGTGTCGGGCTTTGTGCTGATAGCTCAGAGCCTGGAGCCTGCTTCTGATTCTGTGTCTCCCTCTCTCGCTGCCCTTCCCCCATTTGCAGTCTGCCTCTCTCTCTCAAAAATAAGTAAACATTAAAAAAAAATTATATTCCAGGCACTGTTCTAGGTGCTTCTGGCACAAAAATAAAAAATATAATTACTGTTTTCAGTAAAGATGTACCTATTAGGGGAAGTAGGCTATACCCAGATAATTTTCATATCTTAGGGTCAGGTTTTTTTACATCAATGCATAAGAAAATAAAAGCAAAAAATAAATTTTAAAAAATTAAAAAATGTATCTAGAACCATTAATCTTTGTTCAACATTCAGGGAAGAGTTTTTGGAGAAAGAAGTAATTAATAACACTAGTAATAACATGGGTAGCATTTTTAGTACTTACTTTATGTTAAGCTCTGCACTGACTGATTTTTATTCATTATCTTAGAACAAACCTATGAGGCAGGGGTTATTAACCCCATTTTTATGGATGATGAAACTGATATTTCCCATGCTGTGCTTGAAGGAAAAGTGGCAATTATACAGTGGTAATAAATTGTTCTAGATAAGACAAGAAAATATAATGGCATATCTTACAGGGGAGGAAGAGGGCATTAATAATGGTTACATGTTTCTAGAACAGTGGGTTCACGAAATACGGCCATTGGACCAGTAGTACAGCATCACCTGGGAGCTTAGAGATGTCGAGTCTTTGTTTTAACAAGTCTTCCATGTGATTCTGGTGCCCTAACGTTTGAGAAGACTGTTTTCGAAATTAAGTGGGCAGGAAGGAAAGAAAGATGAGAGTGGGGTGGTAGATAGGGACCAGGTATCTTGAAGGTATTCTTACCATGTATGAAAGATTGAGCTTTTAGATTTTAGATACTCTAAGATTTTAAGTGGGGAAGTTGGGTTTAAATCGATCAAACTGAGGATAGATTTGGTTGGAGTAGGACTGGGCAGAGAGACAATGGGGGAGTTCAGGAAAGAATTCTTATAAGCTAGGTATCTAGAGTAGATGCTCAATAGCTAAAATTAAAACTCATATATAAAGTGTTGAAGTTACTCTCCTCTGCTTCCTCTTTACATGATTCCTCCTTGGGCTTAAAAAGTATGCAGTGTTTTCCTCAGACAACTCAGAGGGTTCCCAAACCTAATTGTATAGAAGAACAATGGGAACCAAGCACAATTGGCTGGTGCTTAGATCAGAGGGCTACTACCAAAATAGATTTGCTTAGAAATTGTATAATTTTATAGAATAAGTTAATAGTGATTTTCCAGTCATTTTTTATTATTCAAATGGAAGTATTCTAAGCTAGTTATTCAAAAACTTTTCTTTCTTTGAAATATAGTTTATGTGTATGTGTAGAGTAACTTATAAGATCATTATGTTAGGTATGATAAAAATGCCAGGGGAAGTCATTGTAACACACTTGAAAAATATAAGACTACAGTAGTATTTTCTCTTCTTCCTAGTATTTTGAAACATTTAAAAACAAAAAATGTACTATCACTTATTTGAAAACTGGGAATGGAGCACCTGGAGGACCCAACTCTTGATTTCGGCTGAGGTCACGATCTTATGGTTTGTGAGACAGAGCCCCTTGTCGGGCTCTGCACTGACAGCACAGAGCCTGCTTGGGATTCTGTCTCTTCCTCTCTGCCCCTCCCCCACTCACGCACACACCAGTGTGTGCCCTCTCTCTCTCTCTCTCAAAGTAAATAAGTTTAAAAAGGAAAGGAAAGGAAAGGAAAGGAAAGGAAAGGAAAGGAAAGGAAAGGAAAAGAGAGGAGAGAAGAGAAGAGAAGAGAAGAGAAGAGAAGAGAAGAGAAGAGAGAAGAAAAGAAAAAAAAGAAAAGAAAATTGGAAATTTCTACAGGACCCAAATGCATTTTGAACTTAAGTACATTCATGTCGTAAAGTTTAACATATGAATAAATATTGTATTTTTATATTCCGTAAGGCAAAACACTAACTAAAAATACATGTTCTGTAAATACAACAGTGTTATGAAATGTTATAATACTTTCATTATTGTTATTTGTAATCTGTTAGTGAAGAAACCTATTGAAAATGAAAACTGCTTTAACATCTTCATTTTGGAATTTTATATAACTTAGTGTCTTTATTTTGGAATTTTATGGATTGGAATTTTATGGAATTTTCCTTCGTTTTAAGGCATTCCTTTAATACATTAGTATTACATATGAATACATTAATATAATATACATATTTTGTGTCCTATAAAGCATCTTATATTTTACGGCATTTTACTGTTGAGGTAAATGTGGTACTTGAAAATTACAAAGTAGACACTCCTTCCCTTAACCCCAGATCCAGCCTACGGTTTTCCTAGAGAAAGCTGTTTCTCCTCATTAATATTCTTGACTCTAAAGTCTATTTATAGAATGAATGTCAAATTTATTTCAAAAGCTCTCTTTACGAATGAAAGTGAGGCTCTTTTTTTTCTGGCTTGTATGAAACTTTATGGTGTATATAAGTCACCCTTTGATTATTTTTTGCGTGATTAGAAATTTGCAAAGTTCTATGGCTCCAAAGAGCCTACCTGTAATAAACAGCTTGCGCCTTCCAAACCACAAAACAGGTCTGAATTGCTTGCGCATTAGAGCTAATTGCCTGCCTACTTCAAAGGAAGAACCAGAAAAGAGAGAGGGGAAAAAAGTCACAGAAGCAGAGGCAGTGCGGGCAAATCCGCCTCTAGAGGTTATGAGTTGTGGCCTGGAAGAGTCAGGCCAAGTTATGGCCTCAGAACTGCTGTTTGCGATTAAGTTGATGGGGAGCGTCTACCCCACAATCTTTCCCTGCTGCTGACACAGAGTCTTTGTTCACATTCAGATTTCTCAAACTGTTGCCAGGGTCAGGCTGAGGTCAGACACCACAGTGATGTATAGAAGAGCATGTCTGGGAATTTCTCTCACACTTAAAACACATCCTGGAAAATGAAGAAGACCCTGCGAAAACCGTCCGATGAGACCCAGATTATACTGTAGTTTTGTCTTTTAGTGCCTTCATAAGTTTTGTTTTCTTCTCCTGACACGCTATGTTTTATTAATGTGAGTTGCGATAGCCCTTACAATTTTATGTCCCCTCAAGATAAGGACACTCAGTAGCACTCTGACACTTCATTTTCCAGCCCTGGGGGAAAGGTCCAGTAAATCTACTCAAAGAAGTGTTGCATCCCTTCCCCAGGACAAGTTGAAAAGTAATTGCCATGGGCTGTCGTAGGTGGAGGGCCTGACACTGGATGTCATGTCACATGTGTGCACTTGGCAGGGAAACAGCCCCATCCAGTCATGACCTCAGCCTTCCAGCCCCCCAAACCAAACTGGCCACGGTCCCCACCCAGGCTGGCCCCTGCTGGGCTGAGGGAGCCTGTGTTTGATCAGTAATTATCGCTGATGGGGGGGTGAAAGCAGGCTAGGGCCTTAAGAAGTGTTGATTCTCCCCTCTTAGAGGAAATATTTCACAGGTATTTGCCTGAAAGGGAAGCTTCCCCCACAGTCCTCAGATGACTGACCCCCTCCCCCACGGACCTCAGCTCTGCTTTTGTGCAGTGGCAGAGTGCAACTACGGAATAAATGGATTTGTGTGGTGCCTTTGAGGACTCACAGTTGAAACAAATTCTTGTTTCAAATTTATTAAATGCCCTTGTTTTCCCCTCGGCTTTTTGGAGTTTCCCCCTGAGCCCAGAAGTGCCCCCTCTGTTGTTTCCTGCTCGCACAGTTGTAGAGCAGGGCCGGCCGGTGAGGCACTAAATAGCATTTTTTTTTTTTTTTGTGCTCAGCTGCTACATATGACAGTGGATATTTCATTCTGCTGTCAGAACGTTATTAATAAAACATGGGGTGTGGAGAGGGCCACGATTTCCCCTTTCAATCACTATAGCATTTGCAATGAAAATTTTATGCAGTGTGTAATTTTCAGTTAATGCTTGACACTTAAAATGTCCGCAGCAGCGTTTTGTATGGTTATTGAAGGGTTAATTGTATCATGTTCTCTGCATAAAAGCTCTGCTTATCAAAAGCAAATAGAAGAGTGTATGCAAATGTGTGTCGATGACCTTTTGCCTTTCCAGGGTTAATTTATAGGGTCATTAAAGATTTTATGAAATTGAGCAGCCTGGTGCTTCAAATCCCATTTTACCTTCTTCTCCTAATTTATGTAATTCCTACCTGAACAGGGGAATATGATTTTTATTTTTTGTGCTGCAGTGAAAACAGCATGCCATGCTGTGGGGAGTTGCGAGTCTGGTTATCTGGCATTACTCAGATTGCTAAAAATTCATTAAAATGTGACATCAGCACAGTGAGAGACAAATGATCGCAGGATGAAAGAGAACAGTGGGCCTTTCACGGATTAGTGCTACACAGACCCAGCATAGAGGCTAACTGCATAAACAGATTAATCCACCAGCAGCAGCATAGCTAAGATTTACAGAATAATTAAATAGGGTTGAGTTACTATGAGGATTTCCATGTAATCTAGCTGGTGTGAACCCGTGAATGAGGTGTGGGGTGACGTGGTTGTCATAGAAGAAGTATACCTTCTTATGTCCTGTACTCTGTATAGCTCCCCCTATAGAAACACACACGCGCGCGCGCGCACACACACACACACACACACACACCGATGTAACTGCAGTTTTGAGATCCTACTCTGACAAATTCCAAAAAATTCCCCTGGGGCCTGGGGACTGAGGACAGGGGTAGCACCTGTCTTACATTTAACCCATCACGATCACATTATTTCACCAAGAATTTTTTCCAAGAAATGGATTTGTCCTGTCATCGGTCCAAGTCCACAGAAACAGTAGGCCTATGTAGTTTGTAGTTTACAAGTTTCTACTGTTAAGAGGACACAATTGCTGTGCACCTCTTGTTAAATCTTTTCTAGCTTGGACCGTACTTAAAATGCTTTCTCTTATTCTAATTTAGCACAGGCGCATTTCCTCAATGGGTGTGAAAGAAGTTCCCTTAGATGAAAATTTGCATTGGTGCAGTCAGCAGGTTCTAACAGAGACTTTGGAATAAATTTATCTTCTCTTTTCGGAGTAAATGTCTGCAGACGATTCACAAAGAGCACTGCTTTTCCATGGTCACGTTGATTTTAGTGTGCACGTTTCTGGGGTTTTCAATCCTACTGACTGGTCTGTTTTTCTTGACAGAAGAACAGAGTGAGGAGGCTGAAGGAGCCGGCAAGCCTGCCTCAGTGGCAGAGGATGACGAGAGAGACACGTGTGAGAGAGACAACAGTGAAGGAAAAAACTCTAATAAAGATTCTGGTAAGATGCTAGCATCCCTCACCTTTCTCCCCCCACCCCCCACCCCAACCCCGCTGACCCTCCCCCCCTCCCCCACCATTCCCTGCAATCAGCCCTTCCTTCACCCCCCACCAAAGCTTATTAAAAGCTTTTATTCATTTTAAACTGTCTGAACATTCCCACTACTATTCATTGCATGTGCATTTTGCATGTGATTTCTATCAGTAGCCTCCCATTGACCTATTTTTAATCATAACCATCTGACAGAATAGATGTGGATAAGTTGAAGAATATTACAGGACGACCAGCAAGATTATTTTTTAATCAAATCAGTTTGTGTGCTTGTAATTTTTTAAGCGCCTTTCATTAATCTTAGCTATACTTGTGATTCCTCTGATGGCATATTAATTTTTCATAAGCACAGGATTAGATATCACTTGAATTTTTTTCATTCAGTCACATGCACCCCCCCCAAACCACGTAACCCTAAAAATAAATGTTATTTTTCCTTGCTTTTTTACAACCTACACTCAGGAATTTGCTCTTTTTAAGGGCATCTATTTGAGGCATTTCAAACAAAATCCAGTGGAAAAGTTTACAGATGATTCAGCCTAAGAAAGAGGAAATATCATTGAAAAGGGATTAGGTGCTGGGTAATTTTGATCTTCTAGAATAGACAAATCCCAGTAATGAAAGCTACTGTCTTTGAAAACAAACCTTCGTGTCATGACATTTACTTGTGCACAAACAAACCCTAGGCCAGCATCTGGTGTGGATACCTAAGGCTTTTTCTGTGTTTGATTTGGCAAATATATGACTTCATCCATGCTTTGTATGTATGAGATGGAAATCTATGGTCGCAATGAATATTACATTGGCTACTTTTGCTGCACGCTATACCTAGTTTTATTATGTTGGACTCATTGAAGCAGAAGAAGTGCTGAAACGGGTTCAAGCCTATTAGTTTCAGGTACTCATCTATCTATCTTTTCCTTGAATTCCAGTGACAGCTGCATATATAAAGAAGCTTGTTTTCACTATGAAGACATTGGGTTGTGCAAAAGATATCATTTTTACGTGCAAGTTTGTTTAAATCTGAATTATCCCATATTTGTCATTCGGTCTTTGCATATCTAAGTTTTGCATTCCCTTCAAAAATTATTTGAAGGGCCTCTCTGCTTCTTACCCCACGTCGTTCAGTGCTGAATCTCTCTCAGGAGTCCAGTGGGAAAGCACCACTTAAATTTGCGTCTAGGATGCAGTGGCTAACATATGATCCTAATTTGATTTAAACAAAGGAGATCTAAGGTTGGTATTGAGCCTAAAGCAATGTAAAAAAGGTGCCATAGCTGTATATTAGTAAGCTGGCTCCTGAGGTTACTGACAAGGGGTTTGAAATACCTCGTGATCAGTTAAGGTCAAGGGTAGTGCCATCCAAACCTCATTTGAAAATAATTGGAAATAGCAAGGTAGTCCAAGGATGGACCTCATCAAGGCTAACTGCTTGACTACCTCAGGGACGGCAGGCCTCTGTCCGTGCTCACTGGAGTCCTTCTCACAGTCATCCCCAAAGACATTGCAAAGCGTATCCCTCCCATTCTTTAAAAGAATGTGTGAAATACACAGATAGCATATTAGTGTTTGTTAAATGCTCATGTAATACTTAGGCATGCGACATTATGCTTGGTTGTAAATATCTCATGCCTTCCAAAGGAGGGATTCTGGGAATCTCTTGAAAACACATCCAAGCTCACCATCAAGGGAGGAGTCTTATTTGGAATATACCACAGATGCAGGGGCTGTATCTCCACCAGCAGTTTACTGCTCTGTATAAATAATGGACTCAATCACTCCCTAATGGCCTGATGAGTTATTGTCTTTTCTTGAGCACCTAATTGTACCATCTAGACAGGGCTTCAGCTTCTGAGAGAATACAGAACGTTGCATAATGTTAGTTGTTTAAAACTATTTTTTGTTCCTGCAGAAATTCCTCCCCAGGTGTATCTGTAGAGATGAAAATGGAATTTAAGCACCAACTATTAGCAATTACTACCATGCAAATATTTAGCCTCAAAACCTCCTAGATGTCAAGACGGTTCTTGTAACTGACAACTAACGTGAACTTCCAACAAAGTTTTCCACTTTTTAAGTTGAATCTGATTAAGTGAAAACGTTATTACATGGGTTTTTCCTTATAATATTTCTAATGATTGAATAACCACTTACGTCTCTATTGGCTTGTTTCCTTATGTCGGTGATAATTGTCAAAAAATACCAGCAAACTTATACATTAATCACTATCTTAAACTGTTAGATGGGAAAACAGTGTGGCCCCAGTTTAACACAGAAATTTTTAGACAGGAAGGAATCACCACATGTTACGAAGACCATGTTTGTGTAAGCTGTTGTGCTGTGTTGCTGACATTAATCTCTAGGACTGGAGCTTTCAAGATGAGACTTGGCAATATGCAAGTTATATTTGTTGAATATTCATTCATAATAGAAAAGCCTCATAATGCCTCATTTATATTGTCATTTAAATCTAGTGCCACTTTAGATTAATTATAATCCAAATTATAGCTCTGTGCAGTACAAGAATTAATATAGAGTTTATCCAGATTAATACATTTGCATTGAAAATGTAATATGTCTCTGCCATGGCTAAGGGGACCACTTTTTAATAAGGGAGTAAACATGAGGAAGGATGGAAATTAACCTTCATTATTGCAATTAAAATTATCCTTTCATTCCGGCCTCATTAGAAAGAATACTGTACCAGTAATTATAATTTAGAATTATTTGTAGTTGAATAACATCCTTTGTTATATTCAAGTTTTATAACAGTCAAACTTTATCAAATACATTGATTGATAGATCATTACTCAGTTTTTTGTTTTATTGGTTTTTTTCCAGATTTGTTTTTGAGTACATATATGCTATTGGATTTTCCTCACTTATTATGAGTATAAACCACTTTACAACCTTCCGCATTTTAGGGATTGAAAATTATTAAGTAGGCAGCATCTGAATCAAAATGAATTATGTCATTTTTATATTAGCCATCTCATGCAAGCTAAATAATCCCATAACTGACAGATAATCATTGGCTCATCTATTTGGCAGTACTTATTTGTAATTAGATTTCATTTTTTAGTTTAAAATGCATTAAAATGGCATTGTTTTTTGAGAATATTGGGATGTCCTTAATAACAGAAAAATGAATTGTGATCTCATTTCAAAATTTTGTCTCGGGTAACAAACAGTGCTTAGTTCAAATAAAGTTGCGGACATAAACTATGAGTAATCACAAAACTTAATCAAAACCCTCCAAAATTGGCAGGCCCTTGTTTAATATATTTCTAGGATAAGACAATTCAGAAAAAGATCCCAGAGTTGATGCCCTACAATTTATCACGGAGGCCATAATACCTGAGATAGCACCCCTTTGAGTAGAAAAGGCATGTGTGCATAAAATGTAACTTCCATCCTCTTTGCAAATAATCTTGATGACCTCCCTTATCCTCAAGAGTCTGTTCTTGTTATGTTATTACATCTCAGTTTTCTCTGCTTCTTCTTATCAATGGCATCTATTTCTGGGGTGCTTGGCTAAATGGGGGGAGGCAGCCTTTATTTATAACTTCTTTTTAATTTAAAATAAGATGGTCTTTAGGAAGTTCCTAGCTTACATTAAGATCATGGTTTAATTAACTAAGTTAATTAGCCAAAAAATATTGAAGCTGACACATATATTGGGTGGAATACTATAGCCAACAGTGACAGCAATGGCTATGAAGTAATGGCCCTAAAATTTAACTCTTTGCTTCCTTGCTACAACACGGTATGTTACTAAATTAAAAACAGTAGAATATACTGTTGATGAATATTAACAGTATAATATGTTGTTGATGAATATTAATAAGGTAAAAATAAGAATATGGATTATTTATACCAAATATTTTCACCAACCTATAGCAAATGTAGTAAATTGTAAAATTTACTTAGTAAAATGTTTCAAACCATGAAAGCAATATTTTTGATCCTTTATAGTACTAACATTAGGATATATAAGCTTATGAAAATAAGGCCATAGCTACAAATTTAATAGATTTAGAAGTTCATGGGAGGTTTATTCTATAGCTGATGTTCCATAGGGCCCGCAAGCAACCAGAGTCATGGAGATTATCTTTTAACTGGCGTGTGACAGTTTTTGATAGCATAGGAAATTGGACCAACTTATTATTTGGTCATGTCTAATTCTACCACGTACACAAAAGAATGATAAGGGAATATGACATAGTATTACTCTTTTTAAGGGAATGTATTCTTACTCATTAATAAGGAACTCTTTAAGAAAACTCTTTCAGTTCCACAGGAGAAAGCAACTGGTAGACATTTGCTGATTTAAATGACAATCATTTTATAGAACTTGATCTGACACCATAGGGAGTAAGTTTTATTTGCAAGATACTATATAGCATAGTGTCTTCCTAATGTTATTTTTCACACTTTTAAAACAATAGCAAAAAGGCTGTTTTGAGGAGGAGAAACATATTTTTTGATGCCAGAATTAATTCTGAGATAAACATTCCTGTTTTTGACCTAACTTTTGGATATCAAGTACTTGGGTATTGTTTAATCAATGGAATGAAATTCTTCAGTCAGTCTCAAATTTAAGTTCATTCGAATACAAATATGATAAATCATTTTTTTCAAATATTTACAAAGAATCTAAATTTCTCCAAGGCATATGTATATACAGGACAAATGAACTAATTCAAATAAAATCTAATGTTTGTAAATCCAGAAATCAATAGCAGTGTAATTTGTTGAAACATAGTGCTAATTCTGTACCTACCACAAACCTCGAGGGAATAAAATTGTCGTCGTTGTGTCATTTAACTTCTATTTTTTTTAATTTTGGTCTCTTCAGAGTCACCTTACTTTTAAATTTCTTTCTGAATGTGAAATTCCTAAAATGTATATGGTAAAAAACACGCATCTCTATTCAGGTTAGAAAAAGAACATATTTTTTGGTTCATTTTTACTTTGTTTCCATAACATCCTTGACCTTATTTTTAAATTAAAACTGGGTTATTTTGCAATAAGGTGCAATTTGTTCATTTATATGAACCGTATGTGGATTGAAAAAAATCAAGATAAATCTTCATGCACAGCATACAATCAGATTACGCCTAGACTCTATATTTACGCGGGGTCTGATAGCAATCAATGGTTTAGCTTCATTGCATTTCAAGATGTATTTGCACCCAGTTGTCCAGTGATAGTGTCCTCACCCTGGAAATAATTTAGTTGCAAATTGACTGGAAGATGGTGAAAATTGAAAGTTAAAATTAGAAATACTCATAATAAACAGCAGAAAAAAGGTCAGATGATGCCGCGCTATGATGAGATTGGAATGGATGGTAAATGAGGTTTTGTGTTTGTCGTGAGATGTATGTGACATGCCTACCCAATGTCGCTGTAATATCCAGCCTCACAGAGGAGATTATCGGGAAAATTGATGCTGGAAAGAATTTTCTGTTAGATTGGGAAATTAGAATTGCACTCTTTTCTTTGATGTGTGTGAAGCCCCTGCACATTACATTGTTCATCTAGGCAAAATTCTAAACCATCTTTAACACCGAATATTCGGATTAACCTCATAAAACAATTGTCTTCTTGAGATCCGGGCCATAATGTTATGTTTACGGCCAACTGCTGAAACATCTGAAGTGAAACGTAAATCGCAAAAAGCAGTGACAGATATGTAATTTTTAAATCCTGTACACACCACGTAATAATATTAGCTTAGTTTCTGAATTATAACTAGTCAGTTCTTCTCAGTATTTTGAAATGTTTTCAGTGTCCAAGGATTTTAGAAAAAAGATAAGTAATTAAATGTTAGTCAAAGGAACTATTTTCCAAGTTAGCATTTGTGAATGGGAGTAGATTAGCTTTAATGTGATAAAGGCATCCTGAGACACCAGAGAGCATGTGTTCTGGATGAATCTTTCAAGGTCACCTAGGGTTATCTAAACATGAGACAGAAGTACATTTTAAAATATATTTATAAAGTCCACTTAGTAGATAAAAAGAAGTGTGCTTTTTGCCTTTTGAGATTACCATCATTTAAAAGTGTTTGTTCAGTCATTTTAAGGATTCAGTGGATTTAGAGTCAGAGCTATTTGAAAAACATGTAATTTTTCAGAATTTGATATTGTTAGTCTTTTAAAATTGAGGTGTTCTATTCTTTTTTTGGGAATCAGGAATAATCACACCAGAAAAGGAGCTAAAAGTCAGTGTGGGAGGGGGGACCCAGCCACTCCTGCTGGCGAAAGAAGAGGATGTTGCGACAAAAAGATCAAAACCTGCAGAGGACAACAAATTCTGTCACGAGCAGGTAGATACGTTTCTTCCCTTTGCTGTGTAAACCTGTTTATTATTATTATTATCGTTGTTACTGTTGTTATTGTTGACTATTATTATTATCATTGTTACTGTTATTGTTGTTGTTGTTGTTGCTCCTGATGGTTATCGAGCCCCACACGATTTCATGCTGTTGAAGTGTATGTAGATACTGTGATCAGCAGCATAACGAACTCTTGGTGTTACTTCTAATGTTCTGAAGTCATCTGAGGGCATCAACTAACAGCGGCCATGTTTATTCCATATTCTCCAGTTCTTTCAGTGTCCTTATTGCAACTACAATAGTAGGGACCAAAGTCGTATCCAGATGCATGTCCTGTCACAGCACTCGGTGCAGCCGGTCATCTGCTGTCCGCTCTGTCAGGACGTCCTCAGCAACAAAATGCACCTCCAGCTGCATCTGACGCATTTGCACAGTGTGTCTCCGGATTGTGTGGAGAAGCTGCTTATGACAGTAAGGATACCGCATGTTGATGCACGTGTGACATGTTCTCTGCAAAAGTCTCAGTGCAAAATCTGTAATTGTTGGTTGAGGAATTTATTTTTTCTGCCCACTTAAAGCTCTCTTACAGACTGTGTTATGGAAATCACAACCAAGGCCCATTTGTTCTCTCTTTTGCTTCTGGAGGAAAAAAAAAAAAATGATATAAGGCATAGCATATTCAGTAGCAAATTTTTAAAATTTTTAAAAAATGTTTATTTTTGAGAGAGAAAGACCCAGAGCGAGCAAGGGAAGGGGAGAAAGAGAGGGAGACACAGAATCCGAAGCAGGCTCCAGGCTCTGAGCTGTCAGCACGGAGCCCGATGCGGGGCTCGAACTCACAGCCCGTGAGATCATGACCTGAGCCGAAGCTGGACGCTTAACCGACTGAGCCACCCAGGCGCCCCTTCAGTAGTGTATTTTACCGTCTTACTTTTTATCTGTTATGTTAACTAAATGACTCATGTGGGCATGCGGAGTTTCAAAATTTCTTGGTTATCATTTTAAAACAACAGACCTACAAAAACCTTCAAATCGTAGTTTAAAAAATAAAAGAAGAATACAGCATCGCAACACCATTGATCTAAAATTCAAAGCGATAGCCTTGGCCTGTAAGATCCACAAAATGTCCCTGCTTTCGTTTGGAAAAATGTTAAGTGGGTTATGCTCCTGCCAAATGCAGATGTGATGGAGTCTGATTTCTGGGCTACATTTGACATGAACACCTGTGGTTCTCACAGGTGCCTGTGCCTGATGTGATGATGCCGAACAGTTTGCTACTGCCAGCAGCTGCCTCTGAGAAATCGGAGCGGGACACATCTGCAGCCATCACAGCTGAGGCATCTGGGAAATATTCAGGTACGCCAGCCTGGGAGCAAGATCTAGGGGAAAACACGCTCAGGGGCACGCATTTGTGGGGACAATCCAGGATTGTGACTATCAAAGGTTTTTGTTTGTTTGTTTGTTTGTTTTTAAGCAGAGAGGGAAAAAACTGTGGTGTTTCCAAGAGTAACATTTTCCAAGGCATATTTTGGATCTATCTGTTCATCTGTTACTGCCCTCGGGGGACTTAAGTGTCGATGACCAAGAATAGTCTGTGTGTCCTAATTCCTGAACACTGAGGTTATGGCCCTTGATATCATGCTGATTGCAGCATACTGTAATTACCTTTGACTTGCCTTTTTTCCTCTCCTGAAATTCCCTGAGGTCGGGGGTGATTTCTTGTTCATGCCCGGCACCAAGCACAGTGCTTGGCACATAGTAGCTGCTCAGTAAATATTTCTTCAAAGAATCAACTAAGCGGAAATCTTTAGAGGTTCCCACCTAACGATATTTACTGGCATTTAAGCAGTAGGCTTTCTTCCGGTAAGCGACCTATTTGTGCTTTCTTCTACACAGGCGAGAGTCCAGTGGATGACAAAAGTGCGGCAGGTCTTGACGATTCAAAGGCTAGCGTGGAAATAAAGAGTGAGGAGCAGAAACCAACTAAAGAACCCATGGAAGTGTCAGACTGGAATAAAAATAGCAGTAAGGATGTGAAAGTCCCTGACGCTCTCCAAGACCAGCTGAGTGAGCAGCAAAAAAGGCAACCACTCTCAGTGTCAGACCGCCACGTTTATAAGTATCGCTGTAACCACTGCAGTCTGGCTTTCAAGACTATGCAGAAGCTTCAGATACATTCCCAGTATCACGCGATTCGGGCTGCGACGATGTGTAATCTCTGCCAGCGTAGTTTCCGTACATTCCAGGCTTTAAAAAAACACTTGGAAGCAGGCCACCCCGAGCTGAGTGAAGCTGAACTTCAGCAGCTGTATGCCTCCTTGCCCGTGAATGGTGAACTTTGGGCGGAGAGCGAACCTATGGCACAGGACGACCATGCCCTGGAGCAGGAAATGGAGAGAGAGTATGAGGTGGACCACGAAGGGAAGGCAAGTCCCGTAGGAAGCGACAGTAGCTCTATTCCTGATGACATGGGCTCCGAACCAAAGCGGACCTTACCTTTTAGAAAAGGGCCAAATTTTACGATGGAAAAATTCCTGGATCCATCCCGCCCGTATAAATGTACAGTGTGTAAAGAGTCGTTCACCCAAAAGAACATTCTCTTGGTCCATTATAATTCAGTTTCTCATCTGCATAAGTTGAAGAAGGTTTTGCAGGAAGCCTCCAGTCCTGTTCCGCAAGAAACCAACAGCAGCACAGATAACAAACCCTATAAGTGCAGCATCTGCAACGTTGCGTACAGCCAAAGCTCGACACTGGAAATCCATATGAGGTCCGTGCTCCACCAGACGAAGGCGAGGGCTGCCAAGCTGGAGCCGAGCGGCCACGTGGCTGGTGGGCACGGCATGGCGGCCAACAGTAGTCCCGGCCAAGGGATGCTAGATTCCATGAGTTTAGCGACAGTAAGCAGCAAAGATGCCCACTTAGATGCCAAAGAATTAAATAAAAAGCAAACTCCGGAATTGATCTCTGCCCAGCCTACCCATCACCCACTGCAGTCACCAGCACAAATCCAGATGCAGTTACAGCACGAGTTACAACAGCAGGCGGCGTTCTTTCAGCCTCAGTTTCTAAACCCCGCCTTTTTGCCTCATTTCCCTATGACCCCAGAAGCTCTGTTGCAGTTTCAGCAGCCTCAGTTTCTCTTCCCATTCTACATCCCTGGGACGGAGTTCAGCTTGGGGCCAGATCTGGGCTTGCCCGGCTCGGCCACGTTTGGCATGCCCGGCATGACAGGAATGGCTGGATCCTTGCTGGAAGACTTGAAGCAGCAGATTCAAACCCAGCACCACGTTGGCCAAACTCAACTGCAAATACTACAGCAACAAGCACAACAGTACCAGGCCAGCCAGCCCCAGCTGCAGCCCCAGAAGCAGCAGCAGCAGCAGCAGCAGCAGCAGCAGCAGCAACAGCAGCAGCAGCAACAGCAGCAGCAGCAACAGCAGCAGCAGCAGGCAGCAAGCAAATTATTGAAACAAGAGCAGACGAGCGGAGCCAGTTCAGACTGCCCTGTCCTGAAGGACGGGCCGTCTTACAAGGAGGCAGAAGAGAATGCTGAAAAGCAAGAAAAGCCAAAGCAAGAATATTCCAGCGAAGGCGAAGGACTCAAAGAAGGCAAAGACCTCAAGAAGCAAAAATCCTCCGAACCCTGCATCCCGCCGCCCCGAATAGCTTCGGGGGCCAGAGGAAATGCAGCCAAGGCTTTATTGGAAAACTTTGGTTTTGAACTGGTCATCCAGTACAACGAAAACAGGCAGAAGGTACAGAAGAAGGGCAAAAGTGGTGAAGGGGAAAACACTGACAAACTGGAATGCGGGACGTGTGGCAAGTTGTTTTCCAATGTTCTTATTTTGAAGAGTCACCAAGAACATGTCCACGGGCAATTTTTTCCATACGGAGCACTAGAAAAATTTGCTCGTCAGTACAGGGAGGCCTATGACAAGCTGTATCCAATTTCGCCATCTTCGCCAGAAACGCCACCTCCTCCCCCTCCCCCGCCTCCTCTGCCTCCAGCTCCTCCACAGCCTTCTTCCTTGGGTCCCGTGAAACTCCCAAGCACGGTTTCCACTCCTCTGCAAGCACCACCACCCACTCCCCCTCCGCCACCACCCCCGCCCCCTCCCCCGCCCCCTCCCCCGCCCCCTCCCCCTTCGGCTCCCCCCCAGGTCCAGCTGCCTGTTTCTCTGGACCTTCCACTCTTTCCTTCCATTATGATGCAGCCCGTGCAGCACCCGGCACTCCCTCCCCAGCTCGCCCTGCAGCTGCCCCAGATGGACACTCTGTCTGCCGATCTCACTCAGCTTTGCCAACAGCAGCTCGGAATAGATCCCAACTTCTTAAGGCATTCTCAGTTCAAACGCCCGCGGACAAGAATTACCGACGACCAGCTAAAAATCCTGAGGGCTTACTTCGACATCAACAATTCCCCGAGTGAAGAGCAGATCCAAGAAATGGCGGAGAAATCGGGCCTCTCTCAAAAAGTTATCAAGCACTGGTTTCGAAATACGCTTTTTAAGGAACGGCAGCGAAACAAGGATTCACCCTACAACTTCAGTAACCCTCCCATAACTGTTTTGGAAGATATCCGAATTGATCCACAGCCCTCCTCTTTAGAACATTACAAATCGGATGCGTCGTTCAGCAAAAGGTCTTCTAGAACGAGATTTACCGACTACCAGCTTAGGGTTCTCCAAGACTTCTTTGACACAAACGCTTACCCAAAGGATGATGAAATAGAACAACTCTCCACTGTTCTCAATCTCCCCACCCGGGTGATTGTCGTGTGGTTCCAGAATGCTCGTCAGAAAGCACGCAAGAGTTACGAGAACCAAGCAGAAACGAAAGACAACGAGAAGAGGGAACTCACTAACGAACGGTATATTCGAACAAGCAACATGCAGTACCAGTGTAAAAAGTGCAATGTGGTTTTCCCCCGGATCTTTGACTTGATTACGCATCAGAAGAAGCAGTGTTACAAGGATGAAGATGATGATGCCCAAGATGAGAGCCAAACCGAAGACTCCATGGATGCCACCGATCAAGTGGTGTATAAGCACTGCACAGCGTCTGGTCAGACGGACGCGGCCAAAAACCCCGCTGCCCCTGCAGCGAGCTCTGGCTCCGGGACGAGCACCCCCTTGATCCCGTCACCCAAACCGGACCTGGAGAAGACCTCTCCAAGACCCGAATATCCCACAGAAAAGCCAAAGCAGAGGGACCCCTCTCCCCCTTCTCAAGGCAGCAAGCCAGCCCTGCCATCAGCGTCAACCTCCTCAGACCCACCCCAGACCTCGGCAGCTCCGCCACAGCCACAGCCACCGAAACAACCCCCACTCGTCGGAAGACCTCCGTCAGCCTCGCAGACCCCGGTCCCTTCCAGCCCACTGCAGATTTCCATGACTTCTCTCCAGAACAGTCTACCTCCACAGTTACTACAATACCAATGTGATCAGTGTACGGTTGCCTTCCCCACTCTGGAACTCTGGCAGGAGCACCAGCACATGCACTTCCTTGCTGCTCAAAACCAATTCCTCCACTCACCATTCTTGGAAAGGCCCATGGATATGCCCTACATGATATTCGACCCCAACAACCCGCTGATGACCGGACAGCTGCTGAGTGGTTCTCTGGCACAGATGCCACCTCAGACCGGCTCCTCCCACGCCACAGCGCCCGCGACAGTCGCTGCTTCTCTGAAAAGGAAACTGGATGACAAAGAGGACAATGCTTGCAGTGAAAAGGAGGGAGGAAACAGCGGTGAGGACCAACACCGCGATAAACGCTTGAGAACCACGATCACCCCGGAACAACTGGAAATACTCTATGAGAAGTACTTGCTGGATTCCAACCCTACCAGGAAAATGCTTGATCATATTGCACGAGAAGTGGGGCTGAAGAAACGGGTCGTGCAAGTCTGGTTCCAGAACACCCGAGCTCGAGAAAGGAAAGGCCAGTTCCGGGCAGTGGGCCCAGCACAGTCCCACAAACGGTGTCCTTTCTGTCGAGCCCTGTTCAAGGCAAAGTCAGCCTTAGAAAGCCACATCCGCTCTCGGCACTGGAATGAAGGAAAGCAGGCGGGTTACAGCTTGCCACCAAGCCCTTTGATATCAGCAGAAGATGGGGGAGAGAGCCCTCAGAAATACATTTATTTTGATTATCCGTCTCTGCCGCTAACTAAAATGGATCTATCAAGCGAGAACGAATTGGCTTCCACAGTGTCCACGCCTGTGAGCAAAACCGCAGAGCTGTCGCCGAAGAATCTTCTAAGCCCTTCCTCTTTTAAAGCAGAATGTTCTGAGGATGTAGAGAATTTAAATGCCCCTCCTGCTGAGGCAGGGTATGATCAAAATAAAACTGATTTTGATGAGACTTCATCGATTAATACAGCAATCAGTGACGCCACCACCGGCGACGAGGGCACCGCTGAGATGGAAAGCACCACGGGAAGTTCCGGAGATGTGAAGCCAGCTTTATCTCCTAAAGAGCCCAAAACTCTGGACCCTTTGCCAAAACCCGCGACCACACCCACCACGGAGGTCTGCGATGAAAAATTTCTCTTCTCTCTCACGAGTCCCTCCATCCATTTCAACGATAAGGACGGCGACCACGACCAAAGCTTTTATATCACAGATGACCCCGATGACAATGCCGACCGCAGCGAAACATCCAGCATAGCAGACCCGAGTTCACCGAATCCCTTTGGATCCAGCAATCCTTTTAAATCCAAAAGCAACGATCGACCAGGTCACAAGCGTTTCAGAACCCAAATGAGCAATCTTCAACTCAAGGTTCTCAAGGCTTGCTTCAGTGACTACCGAACTCCCACCATGCAAGAATGTGAGATGTTAGGCAATGAGATTGGCCTGCCCAAACGCGTGGTCCAGGTGTGGTTCCAAAATGCAAGGGCAAAGGAAAAGAAGTTTAAAATTAACATAGGGAAGCCTTTCATGATTAATCAAAGTGGAACAGAAGGCACCAAACCGGAATGTACCCTCTGCGGGGTGAAGTACTCTGCCCGCTTGTCCATCAGAGATCATATTTTCTCCAAACAGCACATTTCAAAAGTGAGGGAGACCGTGGGGAGCCAGCTCGATCGGGAGAAAGATTACTTGGCTCCGACCACCGTTCGACAGCTGATGGCACAGCAAGAACTTGATCGTATCAAGAAAGCTTCAGATGTGCTGGGCTTAGCGGTGCAGCAGCCAGGCATGATGGACAGCGGCTCCCTCCATGGCATCAGTCTGCCGGCGGCCTACCCAGGACTCCCCGGCCTCCCTCCGGTTCTGCTCCCTGGAATGAATGGTCCATCCTCCTTGCCTGGATTTCCACAAAATTCAAACAGTAAGTCCTTTCCAGGAGAGTCAGACTAATTATTAAGTTAATATTAGGCAGCCGGTCACAGGTGACCAAGGACGGGGTACATCTGGGTCTCTTTTCATTTCAGGAAGTGAAACCTTTACATTATTTGAAATATATATTTTACTGGCTATAATTAAGAACCAGGAAGTGAGTCAACCTGAGCGTATACAGAAGAATAAAGACTAGGTGGGTCATAGCAGTGTCTCAGAAATACATTAATTATCTGTATCATTACACCCTTGGGTCTTAGAAGTATTCTTTTTCTATAATCATTTTAATACTGATTTCAAATGGCATTTTAGCACAAACGTGGCATAATATTTGATATACATATTAATAAAGCAAAGCATTAAATAATACATATTTTGGATCTTAATTTATGTTCTTTCCAAGGAAAAGTTTCGTTTGGTTTTTGGGTTTTTTTGTTTTGTTTTTTCTTCTGAAGTACCAGGAAGTTCAAAACTTCAAGGTCCTCTAGACACAGGAATTCACCTACGTTACACCTAACAGATAACAAACTTACCTTCAAAGTTTAATTCCTAAAAATATGACTTCTGTGATAATTTGCAACTTAGCATTGCTATAAGATTTTTATTTTTGTAGCATCAGTCTTTTCTTGTTATTTAAGTAAATTTACAGCCTTAGAAATATATTGATATTAACTCTATGACTTTTTATCCCCACCCCTACCCCAGGTCTATAATTAAGTTATAACTAAACTGTAAAGTCGTTTGAGGCAACCCCAGATGATGAACCCAATTCTGTGTTCATCAAGAGAAATAGAACTTAGGCAGTTTCGATTTTGCGAATAAGGATAGGTATCCAATTATATTGGGTTGAAAAAGCTTGACTGTAGTGCACTAGGCAATCGCACAGCCAAACTCACTGTTTTATATGTTATATAAACATTACATATTATGCAAAACAGAAACAAAAAGGTCCTCTTCTAATTTCTTCCCTAAAGTACGTTTTATTTTTCAAATTCACAGTGATGTTTTTCATACAAAACAAAGAAAAAACAGCGATGTCTTCCTTTTTTACAAGGACATTTTGACATTATCTAGAATGAGCTCATTGCAAATCCAGAAAGTTTCTAAAACACACTGAACTGTTTTCATTTTCACAAATTGGACTTTTACATAAATTTCAAACTTTTTGATTTCATCTTTCTCTTATAAAAACCAAAATTGCCATGTGATTGTGGGAAGATACTCCTATTTTAACTTTCAGCTTGGGAGACATGAAAACAATGATATCGAATGGCCCCTTGCCCAACTGCTGTCTCCTCTGGGTCCCCCGTCCCGAATGACTAATTGGCATTGGAGAGAAGCAGAATCAATCTACACATATGGGAATGTGCTCAAGAACGATTCTGCAGTGGCCCTCCCTGTAACTCTCCATAACTATCATACCAACTACTTTGCCTCTAAGTAGTATTTTGGGCTTAATTATCTGGTGGTTATTCTTGGGGCCTTAAAATGTGAGAGCTATAATTGCATGTTTTGTTTGTACATTTAAATTAAGTCAAATATAATTGGGTTTTTTTTTTAATGTTTTATTTATTTTTGAGAGAGGGAGAGAGTGCAAGCAGGGGAGGGGCAGAGAGAGAAGGGGACAGAGGATCCAAAGCAGGCTCCTTGTTGCCTGCAGTGAGCCCAATGTGGGGCTCAATCTCACGAACTGGGAGATCATGACCTGAGCTCAAGTCAGACACTCAACTGACTGAGCCACCGGGGCGCCCACAGAAGTAATTGTTTTAAGAATAATGCAGTGCTTGATTTTTTTTTTTTTTGCATATGAATATGTTAGTCTTCCAGTCCTGTGTCACGTATCACTGTGATTATTGACACATAGAAAAAGGTCTTATGTGGAAAAACGCGTAGGATCAGTTATGTAAAATAGAGATTTTTCCACATAATGTCTGATGTGGAAAAGCTCCTATGGGCAGTTATGTAAAATTTACAGTTATGTAAAATAGTAAATGAAGTATTATGAAAAATAGAGTATAATTTGATATTTTCCACGCACTAGGAACAGTTTAAGTGTCCGTGTTCATCTACAAGTCTGTTTGGATGGCTGCTGAGTGTGTAGTTACCCCCTATACGGCAGCCAAAGCATCTTGTTTTCTCTCCGCTGGATCACAGGCCTTGCTTGTAGAGCGGGTGCTTCCCTGACCACCCTTCTGATTTGTCACTCTGAAACCGGTACCCAGAGGGCCTATATGAGAGAAGGTGAGAAGGGAGGAGAGAAATGTTTATGAAATACTTAAATAGCCTACCCTTTCTCCTCATTCAACTCACCATAAATATAATTTACATCCTCCCCCCTGGAAAGGTGGGCTCTGTGTGTAAGTATCAGAGGTGCAGAAGGATGTTGGAGGCATCTCTTCCGTGAGCAGTATAAACGCATGGGGAACTGAGGAATCCGGTGCTATGAACTTGTTGCCTTATTCAATCGTGGGCCAAAACAGACCAGAGAGTGTTACAAAGAGAAAAGGTCCGTGAATATACTTGCTAGAATTTGCAACTTCTCTTGCATTTGTTCTTGTTTGCTATGGATTTTAAACATTAACACAGCAGAGGTACCAGCAGGACCCTGTCTGAGAACCTCAGTTCCCCCACTTACAGTTCACATCAGTTTTAGGCTAATTTACCTGCGGTGGGTAATGCTGAATCTTTTAATTATCTCATAGGGTGGAGCTGGGGTTCTCCATCTTTCTATCATCATCTTTCTACTGTGTTATTTCTCATCAAACAAAAATCTCCCTCGCTTTATGGGAGAAGTAGACATACCAGCTAAGTGGAATCAAAAGGAGAAAATGACTTCTTGTGTTTCTCACATGCCCTGGGCTCTTGCAACCAGCTTGAAATATATATATGAGCAAACTTTGAGCTTATGACATGTTCATCTTGGGCCTACATTAATGGGATTTCATTATAGAAAAAGCTTCATTTTAAGATACCCCATCCCTTTGAAGGCAAACCTGAGGGTTTTAATCCTGAAGAAATCACTAAAAAGGAACTCCACAGAATATGAGATGTGCCATAAAGTAATGTCTGATTCCAAAGGCTACACCCCAAAATTGATTTAAGTTGCAATGCACACGTTCAGTTTTAGTGTTTATTAACCTCGTTTCATCACCCATTTTATTCTATTTTGGGCAGAATGGCCCTTCTAGCTTACCAGCTTTAATGCTTACCTTGCTTCCAACAAATCTTCAAATTATTTAGTCTTTCAAGATCGTAAGAAGGCTCTTTCAGGAATAATATACATCATGCGTGCCTGTTTCCTGAATGATTTCCTGAATGATATTCCGACCCTCTCTTCAGTATTACTAATCACTATTACTCATTTGCTAATAAAATGAATTATTTTCTGCTTAAAAAAATTCCACATTTGCCTTTTTCTATCATGACCATATGCAAAAAGAGCAAGTGGCAATAGAAAAGCACATGCCTGTATACCTGGAAAAAATTAGAAAAAATTAGAAAACTAGAAAAAAATAGAAAAATTTACATTTTGTCCTTTAGGATGTTGGCTTCCTTTGGCATTTTGCTCAAGATGATTAGAAAAATAACTTGATTTTCTATTTTTAACTTATTTACTTTGTCATTTTCAGCAGCATCTAATTTTTATATCTTCCATTAGTGTTTGGAAATACTGTCTAACTCAATTTCCTTAAATGGAACTTTAGAACATGCCTTTTGCATTTTTCTCATACTTCAATATAATTTACCAGCACATTTGGGGTAAATCTAGATAAGAGTAATTTTAGCACAATTATCTTTGGCCCCATATACATAATAAGTTTTATTTTCACCTCAAAAAGAAATTTTCCCTCTGGGAGACCTAGATCAAGGAAACCTGGGAAAATAACTATATCTAAGTTCATTGTGAGGCAAGTATTTTCTTCCAAAAGCAGAACTTTCAGGAAGAGGCAGCTGTTTCAGGAGAATCAAACCAAACAAACTAATGATAATAGGAGATTATCTGCAGAAAAATGTTTATGTCTCAGCGAAATTTCAAAGAACTGGAGTAGGAGTTAGGGAACAGGAACAAAACATCTTTAGCACTATAACTTGGTAACAGACTTAAAATTAGACATGCATTTAGTTTATAGTTACTACCACTTATTCTGTATCAGTTTTTCTCTTCTGTTTCCGATGTTCATGCATCAGTTGGCTACGGCCTGTTTTATGAGCTTATATTTTTGCTGTAGGCCCAATGTTCATTGTTCATTACCCTTCATTTGCATCTCTTCTAAAATTTTTACTTAATAGCCGATTATTTAACTCAGATTACTCCTCAAGATGTTGAATTCCTGAAAACCCCTGCTGGTCTTTGACTATAGGAGTTAGGATTGCTATTACGGTCTTCTAAAAATTTTCATGGCATTTCATTATATGATCTTCCGATAGGAATGTGTAGACCCCATCTGATGGGAAAGGCTGGGTCCAAAAGTATTGATCCATTTTGTTTTCTAACTACCACTGCTGTTTTAAGTCTTTTAGTTCCTTAAAATTTCTCATCTTAAATTTTATCATGTCAGACAGGCAAGCCAGCAATTTTCTTAGAGGTAGGGGGCAAAAGCAGTTAGGTGGAGAGAGGTGTAATTGAGTATGAAGTCTAGTTGAACTAGACCTAAAACTAAGGCTGGCTTCATGAGTAGGCAAAAGAAGCCGAGTACCAACCAACACGGTATCACTCTAGCAATGCAAGGAAGGTTCTTCTGTTCTTAATAAAGCTCCTTCCACCTGAATCACTCAGGCCTGAAATTCTATAATTAGATATTAATTCCTTTGACTTAATGAATTATCTTCTGTTAAATAGAAAATAGCATTGAATATCATGAAATCAGAATACTATAGATGGCAGAGAGAAACCCCAAATTACTTAATCTAGTGTATAATAAGCCTTTTCAGAAATAGGTATATTCAAATCCTTGGTTCTTTTCTTGCAAATCAAATTTTATAGAGAGGCAAGTGGAAAGAAGCAAGGCCTAGTAGTGTAGGAATGAAGACAAGGGACTTGAGGGTTTAGGTGGCCCCCAAACAACTCCATTACTTGACAGTGTTCTTAGGGCTGGTCTATGTCCCACGAATCTAAGAAGCCTATCACACCAAACTGGATTAAAGATTCAAGAATTCATTCATTCATTCCTACCATTCCTCTACAAATCTTAAACCATTTTCATTTAAATGTGTTTCCAATGTGACAACCATTCTTCTGTAAAATGTAAATACTTGCTATCAGTTTCTCCTGGAATACAATGTTATTTTCAAGGAGTTCTTTCTTTCCTTCTTTCTTTCTTTCTTTCTTTCTTTCTTTCTTTCTTTCTTTCTTTCTCATTTTAAGTATTTGTATTTTTTAACTTTTGAAATTAATTCAATTAGACAGGAACTTTGAGTGGCAGCTATAAAATTTAGTTTCCCCAAACCACATCTCCCATTGAGTCATAGATTTCTCTCTGTCAAGTCACCTAACAGCTTTCAGATTCAATTTTCTTACTTAAAAAAAAAAAAAAAAAATGGAATTTTTAGCATCTGTCCCCACTTACCATTGAGGATATCGGGAAACTGTTCTCTGACATGATGGAAATTCCTTAGAGATTATCACTGATGCAACTACAGAAATTATTCCAAAGCAAGTCAGAGAAGAGTTGGGTGTGGTAAGGTTACAAAGAAGAGCAGCCAGTAAGAAGCTAGGCTAATTGACAGTAATATGATAATGATTAGGGTCAAGTTGAGAGTGATGTTGAGGACTTCGGCATATCTTGAACGTTAAGCCTAAGAAAGCTTTCTCAGCTGGGCGAAGAAGTCTAATTGAAGTTTTTTTTTCCTAGCGAAAGAAATAGAAGCATGCAGTTTTTGTATCACTTGTTTTCCTTTCTTTCTTCCTTTGTTTCCCCTTCCTTCCTCCCGTCCTCCCTCCCTTCCTTTCCTTCCTCTTTTCTTTTCCTTTTTCTTTTTTTCTCTTCTCTTTTCTTTTTTTTCTTTTCTTTTCTCTTCTTTCTCCCAAATGTTGAATTTAGCATAGAGGCAAGACTGAACAATATTAAAAAGGTGGTTGTCTTAAATCTACGATCATTTTCTCCACAGTTGTACGCTAATAATTTAAACTTGACTCACCTTCTCCTGGTTAGTTCTTCCATCAACCCGTTAGGCCTCCATCACAGCCCTTGTTCTGATTGCTTGATAGTGAGTGTTACCTCCTTCGAGAACAAACCACCACCCATTAGGCTCCTAGTCTGTTCCTGTTGCAGTCAACTTTATTTGCCTCTGGAAAAATGTATTCAGGAAAGGCACAGACTTTTACAATTCCCTTTTCTCTCCTGAGCTGTGGTTTAGTTTCTCACCCAACTATCCAGCTCATAAAAACGGCTCTGTAATAGGTTATTACCATCCACTACATTCGGCGGAGTACTTGAAGCCCAGCGGAGGTCTTTTCCACTACCACGGGAGCCATAGTCTAACCCACACGTGTCTGCCTACCGAGCACTTAGTTCCCCTTCTCTGAAGGGGTTCGAGTCGTTTTGGCACACGAGAAGCAAACCGGGAAGAAGAAGGTCTTGGGGGTGATAAAGTTGAGTGTTCATATATTCAATTCCCCTCAAGTACTCTGTTAGCCACATCGTCAGAGTGGCGATACATAACTTGATCTGAACCCTTAAAAATGAAATCGTGCCTCCCCGTGCTCAGGCCTAGTAATGAATAGCTGTGACTTCACTGCTATTTGTTTTTTGGAGCCTTCAGCGGGTCATTTACTATTGCTATCTAATTAGCTTATCACCTTCTTTATTTAATGTAAATGTATTTTTCTACTGGAAGTTAAGCAGATGGATTTCCTTTTATTTGAGAGCCAATTACTTTTAGTGAGGGTGGTAATTATCAAGTGAAGGACGAGCGAGTCGGCCTTCCCAGAGGTGGAGTAAAAATTGGTGAAAGTGAGTAACCGAGTGGGGACCTTGCAAAGCGTATCCATTAGGAGTCAGCACAGTTGTTGACCAGCATGTTGTTTTTCTAAGCATCTGCCTTTCATAACACGAGGGCGTTTGTCTGGGGGGGGGGGGGGGGGGGCGAAATGTTGCTACACCGTGCAGGTTGCATCGCCTCAGTATTGCGGTGGGGGCTGAAGCGAACAGAGCAAAGATTCTCACCCCAGCCAGGCCGGTGCGGGTGGCTCTTGCTGGAACTTTCTGAGGTCCCCGCGTGCGCAGTGCGGCGGTGCGTTCCGTTTAGGTGCTAAGCACCCGACGCCCCCCCCCCCCTCCCCCCCAGTTGTTGCTGGCGCACTGACGGTGGGCGTGTCTCTGTTGTCGTTTTCAGCTTTAACACCTCCCGGTGCAGGCATGCTTGGGTTTCCCACTTCAGCTACTTCGTCTCCTGCCCTGTCT